>NC_053396.1:173687606-173947606 GCF_905171765.1 Bufo bufo | reverse complement strand
GAGATAGAGATAGAGATAGAGATAGAGATAGAGATAGAGATAGAGATAGAGATAGAGATAGAGATAGAGATAGAGATAGAGATAGAGATAGAGATAGAGATAGAGATAGAGATAGAGATAGAGATAGAGATAGAGATAGAGATAGAGATAGAGATAGAGATAGAGATAGAGATAGAGATAGAGATAGAGATAGAGATAGAGATAGAGATAGAGATAGAGATAGAGATAGAGATAGAGATAGAGATAGAGAGATAGAGATAGAGATAGAGATAGAGATAGAGATAGAGATAGAGATAGAGATAGAGATAGAGATAGAGATAGAGATAGAGATAGAGATAGAGATAGAGATAGAGATAGAGATAGAGATAGAGATAGAGATAGAGATAGAGATAGAGATAGAGATAGAGATAGAGATAGAGATAGAGATAGAGATAGAGATAGAGATAGAGATAGAGATAGAGATAGAGATAGAGATAGAGATAGAGATAGAGATAGAGATAGAGATAGAGATAGAGATAGAGATAGATAGAGATAGAGATAGAGATAGAGATAGAGATAGAGATAGAGATAGAGATAGAGATAGAGATAGAGATAGAGATAGAGATAGAATAGAGATAGAGATAGAGATAGAGATAAGAGATAGAGATAGAGATAGAGATAGAGATAGAGATAGAGATAGAGATAGAGATAGAGATAGAGATAGAGATAGAGATAGAGATAGAGATAGAGCTAGAGATAGAGATAGAGATAGAGATAGAGATAGAGATAGAGATAGAGATAGAGATAGAGATAGAGATAGAGATAGAGATAGAGATAGAGATAGAGATAGAGATAGAGATAGAGATAGAGATAGAGATAGAGATAGAGATAGAGATAGAGATAGAGATAGAGATAGAGATAGAGATAGTAGATAGAGTAGAGATAGAGATAGAGATAGAGATAGAGCTAGAGATAGAGAATAGAGATAGAGATAGAGTAGAGATAGAGATAGAGATAGAGATAGAGATAGAGATAGAGATAGAGATAGAGATAGAGATAGAGATAGAGATAGAGATAGAGATAGAGATAGAGATAGAGATAGAGATAGAGATAGAGATAGAGATAGAGATAGAGATAGAGATAGAGATAGAGATAGAGATAGAGATAGAGATAGAGATAGAGATAGAGATAGAGATAGAGATAGAGATAGAGATAGAGATAGAGATAGAGATAGAGATAGAGATAGAGATAGAGATAGAGATAGAGATAGAGATAGAGATAGAGATAGAGATAGAGATAGAGATAGAGATAGAGATAGAGATAGAGATAGAGATAGAGATAGAGATAGAGATAGAGATAGAGATAGAGATAGAGATAGAGATAGAGATAGAGATAGAGATAGAGATAGAGATAGAGATAGAGATAGAGATAGAGATAGAGATAGAGATAGAGATAGAGATAGAGATAGAGATAGAGATAGAGATAGAGATAGAGATAGAGATAGAGATAGAGATAGAGATAGAGATAGAGATAGAGATAGAGATAGAGATAGAGATAGAGATAGAGATAGAGATAGAGATAGATAGAGATAGAGATAGAGATAGAGATAGAGATAGAGATAGAGATAGAGATAGAGATAGAGATAGAGATAGAGATAGAGATAGAGATAGAGATAGAGATAGAGATAGAGATAGAGATAGAGATAGAGTATGAGATAGAGATAGAGATAGAGATAGAGATAGAGATAGAGATAGAGATAGAGATAGAGAGTAGAGATAGAGATAGAGATAGATAGAGATAGAGATAGAGATAGGAGATAGAGATAGATAGAGATAGAGATAGAGATAGAGATAGAGATAGAGATAGAGATAGAGATAGAGATAGAGATAGAGATAGAGATAGAGATAGAGATAGAGATAGAGATAGAGATAGAGATAGAGATATAGATAGAGATAGAGATAGAGATAGAGATAGAGATAGAGATAGAGATAGAGATAGAGATAGAGATAGAGATAGAGATAGAGATAGAGATAGAGATAGAGATAGAGATAGAGATAGAGATAGAGATAGAGATAGAGATAGAGATAGAGATAGAGATAGAGATAGAGATAGAGATAGAGATAGAGATAGAGATAGAGATAGAGATAGAGATAGAGATAGAGATAGAGATAGAGATAGAGATAGAGATAGAGATAGAGATAGAGATAGAGATAGAGATAGAGATAGAGATAGAGATAGAGATAGAGCTAGAGATAGAGATAGAGATAGAGGATAGAGATAGAGATAGAGATAGAGATAGAGTAGAGATAGAGATAGAGATAGAGATAGAGATAGAGATAGAGATAGAGATAGAGATAGAGATAGAGATAGAGAGATAGAGATAGAGATAGAGATAGAGATAGAGATAGGATAGAGATAGAGAAGAGATAGAGATAGAGATAGAGATAGAGATAGAGATAGAGGATAGAGACTAGAGATAGAGATAGAGATAGAGATAGAGATAGAGATAGAGATAGATGATAGAGATAGAGATAGATAGAGATAGAGATAGAGATAGAGATAGAGATAGAGATAGAGATAGAGATAGAGATAGAGATAGAGATAGAGATAGAGATAGAGATAGAGAGATAGAGATAGAGATAGAGATAGAGATAGAGATAGAGATAGAGATAGAGATAGAGATAGAGATAGAGATAGAGATAGAGATAGAGATAGAGATAGAGATAGAGATAGAGATAGAGATAGAGATAGAGATAGAGATAGAGATAGAGATAGAGATAGAGATAGAGATAGAGATAGAGATAGAGATAGAGATAGAGATAGAGATAGAGATAGAGATAGAGATAGAGATAGAGATAGAGATAGAGATAGAGATAGAGATAGAGATAGAGATAGAGATAGAGATAGAGATAGAGATAGAGATAGAGATAAGAGATAGAGATAGAGAGATAGAGATAGAGATAGAGAGAATAGAGATAGAGATAGAGATAGAGATAGAGATAGAGATAGAGATAGAGATAGAGATAGAGATAGAGATAGAGATAGAGATAGAGATAGAGATAGAGATAGAGATAGAGATAGAGATAGAGATAGAGATAGAGATAGAGATAGAGATAGAGATAGAGATAGAGATAGAGATAGAGATAGAGATAAGATAGAGATAGAGATAGAGATAGAGATAGAGATAGAGATAGAGATAGAGATAGAGATTAGAGATAGAGATAGAGATAGAGATAGAGATAGAGATAGAGATAGAGATAGAGATAGAGATAGAGATAGAGATAGAGATAGAGATAGAGATAGAGATAGAGATAGAGATAGAGATAGAGATAGAGATAGAGATAGAGATAGAGATAGAGATAGAGATAGAGATAGAGATAGAGATAGAGATAGAGATAGAGATAGAGATAGAGATAGAGATAGAGATAGAGATAGAGATAGAGATAGAGATAGAGATAGAGATAGAGATAGAGATAGAGATAGAGATAGAGATAGAGATAGAGATAGAGATAGAGATAGAGATAGAGATAGAGATAGAGATAGAGATAGAGATAGAGATAGAGATAGAGATAGAGATAGAGATAGAGATAGAGATAGAGATAGAGATAGAGATAGAGATAGAGATAGAGATAGAGATAGAGATAGAGATAGAGATAGAGATAGAGATAGAGATAGAGATAGAGATAGAGATAGAGATAGAGATAGAGATAGAGATAGAGATAGAGATAGAGATAGAGATAGAGATAGAGATAGAGATAGAGATAGAGATAGAGATAGAGATAGAGATAGAGATAGAGATAGAGATAGAGATAGAGATAGAGAGAGAGATAGAGATAGAGATAGAGATAGAGATAGAGATAGAGATAGAGATAGAGATAGAGATAGAGATAGAGATAGAGATAGAGATAGAGATAGAGATAGAGATAGAGATAGAGATAGAGATAGAGATAGAGATAGAGATAGAGATAGAGATAGAGATAGAGATAGAGATAGAGATAGAGATAGAGATAGAGATAGAGATAGAGATAGAGATAGAGATAGAGATAGAGATAGAGATAGAGATAGAGATAGAGATAGAGATAGAGATAGAGATAGAGATAGAGATAGAGATAGAGATAGAGATAGAGATAGAGATAGAGATAGAGATAGAGATAGAGATAGAGATAGAGATAGAGATAGAGATAGAGATAGAGATAGAGATAGAGATAGAGATAGAGATAGAGATAGAGATAGAGATAGAGATAGAGATAGAGATAGAGATAGAGATAGAGATAGAGATAGAGATAGAGATAGAGATAGAGAAAGAGATAGAGATAGAGATAGAGATAGAGATAGAGTTAGAGATAGAGATAGAGATAGAGATAGAGATAGAGATAGAGATAGAGATAGAGATAGAGATAGAGATAGAGATAGAGATAGAGATAGAGATAGAGATAGAGATAGAGATAGAGATAGAGATAGAGATAGAGATAGAGATAGAGATAGAGATAGAGATAGAGATAGAGATAGAGATAGAGATAGAGATAGAGATAGAGATATTATCCAGTGCACTGCTAGGATTCCCATTATATATATATATATATATAGAACAAGGAAGGACACCGCAGCACATCCGTAGGTGAAAAATAGTGGATCTTTATTCACCCTTGCGACGTTTCAGTCCACTTGCTGGGACTATTATCAAGGCTTGATAATAGTCCCAGCAAGTGGACTGAAACGTCGCAAGGGTGAATAAAGATCCACTATTTTTCACCTACGGATGTGCTGCGGTGTCCTTCCTTGTTCTATATATATATATATATATATATATATATATATATATATATATATATATATATATATATATATATATATAATGGGAATACTAGCAGTGCACTGGATAGTATATATATATACAGTCATGTGAAAAAATTAGGACACCCTTTGAAAGCATGTGGTTTTTTGTAACATTTTTAATAAATGGTTATTTCATCTCCGTTTCAACAATACAGAGAGATTAAAGTAATCCGACTAAACAAAGAAAACTGAAGAAAAGTCTTTTCAAGATCTTCTGTAAAAGTCATTCTACAAAAATGCCTATTCTAACTGAGGAAAAAGATAGGACACCCTCACATGTATTCCCTCTTAAATTGGCTCAGATCTCACACAGGTATATCACACCAGGTGCACATAATTAGTAGATCGTTACTCTGCATGTTGAATAAGGCTTGCCCTATTTAAACCTCAGACATTTAGTTTGGTGTGCTCCTGACTGTTGAAGTGAGAGTGAGCACCATGGTGAGAGCAAAAGAGCTGTCAGAGGACTTCAGAAAAAAGATTGTAGCAGCCTATGAGTCTGGGAAGGGATTTAAAAAGATCTCAAAAGATTTTGAAATCAGCCATTCCACTGTCCGGAAGATAGTCTACAAGTGAAGGGCTTTCAAAACAACTGCCAACATGCCCAGGACTGGTGGCCCCAGCAAGTTCACCCCAAGAGCAGACCGCAAGATGCTAAAAGAGGTATCCAAAAACCCTAAAGTGTCATCTCGAGAACTACAGCAGGCTCTGGCTACTGTTGATGTAGAAGTACATGCCTCTACAATCAGAAAGAGACTGTACAAGTTTAACTTGCATGGGAGGTGTGCAAGGAGGAAACCTTTGCTTTCCAAGAGAAACATCGAGGCCAGACTGACATTTGCCAGAGATAAAGTTGACAAAGACCAGGACTTCTGGAATAATGTTCTTTGGACAGATGAGTCCAAAATTGAATTATTTGGACACAACAGCAGAGGACATGTTTGGCGTAAACCAAACACAGCATTCCAAGAAAAGAACCTCATACCAACTGTGAAGCATGGAGGTGGAAGTGTCATGGTTTGGGGCTGCTTTGCTGCAGCAGGACCTGGTCAGCTCACCATCATAGAATCCACGATGAATTCTACTGTGTATCAGAAGGTGCTTGAAGAACATGTGAGACCATCAGTTAGAAAATTAAAGCTGAAGCGGAACTGGACCATGCAACATGACAATGACCCAAAACATACTAGTAAATCAACCAAAGATTGGCTGAAAAAGAAGAAATGGAGAGTCCTGGAATGGCCAAGTCAAAGTCCAGATTTGAATCCCATTGAGATGCTGTGGGGTGACTTGAAAAGGGCTGTACGTGCAAGAAACCCCTCAAACATCTCACAGCTGAAAAAGTTCTGCATTGAGGAGTGGGGTAAAATTTCCTCAGACCGATGTCGAAGACTGGTAGATGGCTACAAGAACCGTCTCACTGCAGTTATTTCAGCCAAAGGAGGTAACACTCGCTATTAGGGGCAAGGGTGTCCTATCTTTTTCCTCAGTTAGAATAGGCATTTTTGTAGAATGACATTTACAGAAGATCTTGAAAAGACTTTTCTTCAGTTTTCTTTGTTTAGTCGGATTACTTTAATCTCTCTGTATTGTTGAAACGGAGATGAAATAACCATTTATTAAAAATGTTACAAAAAACCACATGCTTTCAAAGGGTGTCCTAATTTTTTCACATGACTATATATATGTATATATATATGTATATATATATATATATATATATATATATATATATATATATATAATGGGAATACTAGCAGTGCACTGGATAGTATATATATATATATATATATATATATATATATATATATATATATATATAATGGGAATACTAGCAGTGCACTGGATAGAATATATATAATGGGAATACTAGCAGTGCACTGGATAGTGTATATATATATATATATATATATATATATATATAATGGGAATACTAGCAGTGCACTGGATAGTATATATATATATATAATGGGAATACTAGCAGTGCACTGGATAGTATATATATATATATATATATATATATATAATGGGAATACTAGCAGTGCACTGGATAGTATATATATAATGGGAATACTAGCAGTGCACTGGATAGTATATATATAAGGGGAATAGTAGCAGTGCACTGGATAGTATATATATATATATATATATATATATATATATAATGGGAATACTAGCAGTGCACTGGATAGTATATATATATATAATGGGAATACTAGCAGTGCACTGGATAGTATATATATAATGGGAATACTAGCAGTGCACTGGATAGTATATATATATAATGGGAACACTAGCAGTGCACTGGATAGTATATATATAAGGGGAATAGTAGCAGTGCACTGGATAGTATATATATATATATATATATATATATAATGGGAATACTAGCAGTGCACTGGATAGTATATATATATATAATGGGAATACTAGCAGTGCACTGGATAGTATATATATAATGGGAATACTAGCAGTGCACTGGATAGTGTATATATATATATATATATATATATATATAATGGGAATACTAGCAGTGCACTGGATAGTATATATATATATAATGGGAATACTAGCAGTGCACTGGATAGTATATATATAATGGGAATACTAGCAGTGCACTGGATAGTATATATATATATATATATATATATATATATATAATGGGAATACTAGCAGTGCACTGGATAGTATATATATAAGGGGAATAGTAGCAGTGCACTGGATAGTATATATATAATGGGAATACTAGCAGTGCACTGGATAGTATATATATATAATGGGAATACTAGCAGTGCACTGGATAGTATATATATATATAATGGGAATCCTAGCAGTGCACTGGATAGTATATATATAATGGGAATAGTAGCAGTGCACTGGACCTGTATGAGCACTGCACAGTGGAGGAGCAGACAGGTGCACTGGCCACATCTGCTGCTCCCCGGAGATCACGGGCAGTGCACTGGAGGCATCGGGTGGAGGGGCAGCCAATGCACTGGAGCTCGGGCATTGTCCCCCGGTATTGTGTCTGGAGGGAGCCGGATGCAGACAATGGGCAGGACTGCAAGGCCGGGAGAGAACGGCTACACATGGGAACAAAAGCTAACGGCTCGGCCCCTGTACACCGCCGCATCCTACCTCGCCGTGCTCCGTCCATCTCCATTCAGCATCCCCCTTCCCCGCCACCGGGCGCGCCCCTCACCTCTCGGTCAGCACGGCGGCGGCAGCAGCATCTCTCGTGGACGCGCACTCCTCACCTCACCCACAGCGGCAGTATCCTCCGCGAACGGCCGAGGGGCGGAGCCTCCCTGAGCGCGACGTGAACGGAGAGGGGCGGGGACAGGCGGCTGCTCCACAAAGCATATTAAATGAGAGGGGCGGGGCCTAGCGCAATCGTTTAGACGAGGAAATAATTGAGCGGGGCGTATCCGGGCGCAGATCTGGAGAGACGGGGCGTGGCTAGCGTGATCTGAACCAAGAGGGGCGGATCTATGAGCTTGGAGGCGTGGTCAGTTTAAAATGAACAGGTGTCTGGCGAGGAGGAGGAGGAGGCGGCAGTACTCATCATCCTTCATCGTGTTTTGCAAATCGAAATCGCGCCCCAGCATGGCATGCGATTTATTACCCACGACTGAAGTAAATAGGAGTGGGCAGACAAAGGCTCCAGGATATGGCCTATAGGGCTTTCCTGTCTGTTCTAGTAACTACTTGTGTTCCCAATGTAATAATAATTCTGGAGCATCTAGTCTTATGACTCTGTGCTGCGCCATTCCTTTATTATTCCTGCTGGAAGTTATGAATTGATTACTAAACCGATCTCAAAATGTGTGACAACATAGGAGTAAGGGTACTTTCACACTTGTGGCAGAGGATTCTGCAGCCGGCAGGTAGGGGTGGATAATATATCCTGTATTTGTCATGACGCCAATTGCAGCGTGCGCAGGGTACTATCCCAGGGCCCTTCCAAGGTGTTGTAACGCACGTCCCAGATTAGGAATGCCAGAGTGGTGTAATAGCCTATAATGTCTCTATAGCTTGATGTTAGTTGTGTTACGGTGTCTCCTACCTGGGTACGGCCGGACTCCTGGTTCCTCGCTCACTTGCAATAAATTTGAGTGTAGTGATAGTAGGAGTAATAGAGGAACTTTGCAGAATAAATGATGTCCAGACCTTTAGATGAAGTTCAAACGTTGCTTTACTAGGTAACTTTCATCCAAGCGGTATACAGCTTTGGTCTCTTGGTCCCAGCAGGTTTTGGCAATCATTGGCAGGGATGAATACTTCTGCTTTAAATGTGGAGCTTGCAGGATAAACGTCTGCTTGGTAGCTATGTAACTGTGGCAGGGTTAGCTTCTGCACTTATCTGGTACCTTCTGCTGTGTGGGGACAGACTTGGCTTCTCCTACGACTCTGGACTTATCTCACAGATGGATTCTCAAGGGATGTTTTCTTCCTTGACTCTGGAGTTTGACTGTAGTTTCTGCTTCTTCATACTGCAGAGCTAAAGGTGCTCTAGCTGGGATATATATGAACACGTCTCAGCCGAGACTATGTCCTTGTTTTCCTCCCTAAGAAGGGGTTCTCCTGGACACTATCACACAGCCTTCCCCTAGCCGGGGTGGCTGGCACTCTCCCTCTAAGGCTGGGTTCACACAGGTGAGATTTCCGTGTGGGCGCAATGCGTGAGGTGAACGCATTGCACCCGCACTAAATCCGGACCCATTCATTTCTATGGGGCTGTGCACATGAGCAGTGATTTTCACGCATCACTTGTGCGTTGTGTGAAAATCGCAGCAAGCTCTATATTGTGCGTTTTTCGCGCAACGCAGGCCCCATAGAAGTGAATGGGGCTGCGTGAAAATCACAAGTATCCGCAAGCATGTGCGGATGCGGTGCGATTTTCACGCATGGTTGCTAGGATAAAAGTCTATTCACTGTATTATTTTCCCTTATAACATGGTTATAAGGGAAAATAATAGCATTCTTTAATACAGAATGCTTAGTAGAAGGTCAATTGAGGGTTAAAAAAAAATTAACTCACCTCCTCCAATTGATCATGTAGCTGCCGGTCTCCTTTTCTTTCTTCAGGACCTGTCAAAGGACCTGTGGTGACATCACTGTGCTTATCACATGATCCATCACATGATCCATCACCATGGTGTTGGGCGAACTTGTGTTTTCAAGTTCGGTGCACAAGGTTCTGGTTATCTAAACATTTCGTTCTGGATTCCGCTACCACGGACCATACGTTCTTAGATAACCCGAACCCAAACCTTGTACGCCGAACTTGAACACAGAAGTTCGCTCATCCCTAGTGAAGGGAAGGTTCTGCCATGTGATGTGTATATGGTCTGTAAACTCCAATGAATCAATGATCACTACAAACGCTACAGCACACGGTGACTGTGGATGTGTTCACACCTGTTGCTGATGTATATATTTACAGGCAGGGGCAAACTTAAAGTGGCCCTGGAAAAAAAACTAACTAAAAGTGTCCCCATTTTATAGGAGGGTCCAAATAGACAGAAGGCAGGGACGCTAATACCACAGTGCAGCACAAAATACCGCCCCAGCAGAACCAGATACCACAGTGCAGTACAATATACTGCCCCAGCAGAACCAAATACCACAGTGCAGCACAAAATACTGCCCCAGCAGAACCAAATACCACAGTGCAGCACAAAAAACTGCCCCAGCAGAATCAAACACCACAGTGCAGCACAATATACTGCCCCAGAAGAACTAGATACCACAGTGCAGCACAAAATACTGCCCCAGCAGAACCAGATACCACAGTGCAGCACAAAATACTGCCCCAGCCAAACCAAACACCACAGTGCAGTACATAATACTGCCCCAGCAGAACCAGATACCACAGTGCAGCACAAAATACTGCCCCAGCAGAACCAAACACCACAGTGCAGCAGAATATACTGCCCCAGCAGAACCAGATACCACAGTGCAGCACAATATACCGCCCCAGCAGAACCAGATAGCACAGTGCAGTACATAATACAGCCCCAGCAGAACCAGATACCACAGTGCAGCACAATATACCGCCCCAGCCAAACCAAACACCACAGTGCAGCAGAATATACTGCCCCAGCAGAACCAAACACCACAGTGCAGCACAATATACTGCCCCAGCAGAACCAGATACCACAGTGCAGCACAATATACTGCCCCAGCAGAACCAGATAGCACAGTGCAGTACATAATACAGCCCCAGCAGAACCAGATACCACAGTGCAGCACAATATACCGCTCCATGCAGAACCAGATACCACAGTGCAGCACAATATACTGCCCCAGCAGAACCAGATACCACAGTGCAGCACAATATACTGCCCCAGCAGAACCAGATACCACAGTGCAGCACAATATACTGCCCCAGTAGAACCAAATATCGCAATGCTGCTGCTCCCTCACTGTCCTGAGGATGGAGATACAGTTGAATTCAGGAGGACACTCCTGGTTTTCGGTTAAAATCACTGATGGAAATCACTGACTGTGTGAAAGCCGCCTTAGTTTACCCTAACACAAGATGCTAAATTTTTAGTGCATTTTTGGAGCATTTTAAGCCATGCCCTTTCCAGTTCTTTCATGTAGTATAGGGGATAACTAACTGATCAGTGGGGAAGCGACCGCTGGGACCCCACCGATCCTGGGAATTGGCATGTCCCTGTCCTGATGCAGCAGCAGGCCAAGCATGCGCCCTCATTCACTATGGGACTGCTGGAAATAGCGCATGCTTGGCCTGCCAATCTAGCAAGACGGGAATATGAGACCCTCATTCTCAGGAACGATGGGGGTCCCAGCAGTCGGACCCCCACCGATCAATTAGTGATTCCCTATCCTGTGGATAGGTGATAAGGTGAAAACTTGACACAACCCTTTTAATTTCCTAGGCGGAAGATTCACATTGAGGGTACGGCCTGGTATCTTATGTCCCAAAGTAAAGGTCGTCTACTCCTCTTCCCGTCCTTTCAGAACAGTTGTGAAGTGCCAACAGCGCAGAACATGTATGCTTTAAAGATGTACGGCAAGTCATGTAAGTGATCTGGGAAAGCTTTGTGAGCGCTGGGCACCCTGAAGGATGTGGTTGCTTCAGACAGGACATGCAAACCATTTATCTGTTTCCTGTGCCTGCTGCCATGTCATGGGTCAGACCTATAGATATGGATTATCCAACCAAAAGACACATTCCAGAACGTTCAAGCAGAAACATTACAGGCATATTACTCAGATATTAGGTTTTGGTGGTGTCCGTGCTCCTTTCTTCTATGGCATTATTTCCCTCAAGCCATGGTTATACATGTGAGCTGAAAAGAGATGGCACAGCCCTGGGTGGCAACAGGTCCCATTGCCCTTGGGTGGTAAAAACCTGTGCAGGACTCTCCTCCTCAGAGGAAGTGCATTCTTAGGAAATGAATGGGTGAAAACCGTCCAATGGGTTGGGAGATGGAAACCAAGAGCAGGAGCTTCTATCCTGGGTGGAAAAGCCTGTTGATCTGTATGATGAGACCCCCTTTCTTCTATGCATGCTATTATGATGGGTCTCAAGTAGGGCATCTGAACAGAGAGGTCTTGTGATAAAAGTTTTGCTCAACTACGGTTCATTCCGAAGTGCGTCCAATGTGTACAAAGTTCTACTTTTGCAGAACAGTTATGCGTGTTTTGGGGCAAAATATTTCTTTAAAGGGAATTTTACTGTTACAATCACATCGAAAATCATTTATACTTCAATTCAATTTTAACATTAAAGGGGTTGTGTTGTAAGGGTATTTTTAATTACTGATTGGTTCTGTCCCCTTTAATTCTGCCCTCTTTTATATTACCTTCTGTATCCTGTGTAATGATATTCCTTGTAGAAACAGGCGAGGGGTGGAAAAGCTAAAAAAAATGTATGAACACAGACTGTTAATTGGCACTTCATTGGGGAACATCATCCAGATAGGATCTATGTATTGATTTGAAACACTATTTCTCATGTGTCACCATGGGGTGTTGGCCATGTGTTACGACATGGTGGCTGGAGTCCCCCCGTATTTTTTTGGGCAGTCCATGTGATTATTATTTATTCTGTATGTGATCTGTTATATTTAATCGCCCTTAGTAAATATTTTACGCCTCTTTGTTCTCAAATCGTTGAATTCATGTTAAAACAGGGGTTTTCTGCATTTCAGGCATTTAGGGGATTCTAAACCTTGAGCACATTGTTCTGTGCCCTGAAATGCTTGTTTTCAGGGGTCTTTACAGACCAAGAGATCAAAACCTCCAACATTAAAAAGAACCGCAATGAAGATCCCATGCTTTGATAAAATATGGTAGATCTCAGGGACCCCTACTTGGTTTATGGACACACTAGAAAGAAGCTCATTCCCATCATCTTCAGCCAAAAATGGCACACGAAAAAAGACTTCAGAGTGTGTATCTTATATGGGAAAAGATACTTCATGAACCAATATGTGAAGAGCACTTATGGGTATGCCAAAGATATAAAAATTGGGAGTGCAGATGTATGAAACCCAACCGGCCTGATGGTGAGATGGACAGTGATGCAGTGGCAGAGATGACACCATCTAATCATACTAAGGGGTGGTCTACGGAAAATCACTGCAGCTCTCACCTACCACCTCCCAGTGGAGCACGGATGATCAGACCTGGACTGAGTCTGGAGCAAAATATGGAAAAAACACGGATTCCAGCTCTTCACAATAAAAAAGGCTTTATTCGACTTCCATAAAATCCGACATCAAAAGTGAGACATTTTGTTGTGACGCGTTTCGGGCTGTTACATCCTAGCCCTTCATCAAGACCATGTTGAAGGGCTAGGATGTAACAGCCCGAAACGCGTCACAACAAAATGTCTCACTTTTGATGTCGGATTTTATGGAAGTCGAATAAAGCCTTTTTTATTGTCAAGAGCTGAAATCTGTGTTTTTTCCATAAGGGGTGGTCTTTATATGTAAATAGTATCTGTAGGTCTGTACATTCTGTTATATAGCAGAGTATGATGTCATTAGTTGATATATGCTAGCTACATGGGGACCCAGTAGCTTCAAGCTATGGTTCTAGCTCCTCCAACCAACCCTAACCTGAAAATAAGATTTATGTCCATTCCAATATAAAGCTCAGACATAAAGGACCATAGATTGTTCCTTATGGTTCATACACATAGTAGGTTGTGTCCATGAGTCCCTATGAGTTATTAACACTTTCCTGGGGGAATAGCGCTGTAATATTGACTTCATTTCAATGGATGGTCCTGTCATACTATGATTTGGTGGCTCACACTGGACAACATATGTGACGAAACATCCAGTGCTCAATGTAAACTATATAAAGAAAAGTATTAGGACACACGTGTTAATCATTGAATTCAAGTGTATTATTCAGTCCCATTGCCACAGGTGTGTAAAATCCAGCACCTAGCCATGCAGTCTGCCTTTACAAACATTTGCGGAAAAGTGGTCATTCTAAAGAGCTCACTGAATTCCAGCATGGTTCATTAAATTTTTCTCTCTCCTGGATATCAACTGTGAGTGGTATTATTGTAAAGTTGAAGCATTTAGGAACCACAGCAACTCAGCCACAAAGTGGAGACCACGTAACATTACAGAGCGGGGTCCCCAAGTGCCAACTGCCAAGGCGCATAGTGCATAAAAGTCACCAACACTCTGCTGACTCCATCACTGCAGAGTCCAAACCTTCTCAGTCATTAACATCAGCACAAAAACTGGGAACTGGAAACTTCATGGCATCGGTTTCCATGGTCGACCAGTTGCATGCAAGTCTTTATCACATCACTGAGCACAATGCCAAGCATGTCGCCACTGTACTCTGGAGTGGAAAAATCTTCTGTGGAGTGATGAATCGCGCTTCTCTATCTGGAAGTCTAGGTTTAGTGAATGCCAGGAGAACATTATACGCCTGGATATATTGTGCCAACTGTAAGATTTGGTGGAGAAGGGATAACGCTATGGGGGTGTTTTCCATTGGTTAGCCTCAACCCCTTTGTTCCAGTGAAGCCAGATTTTGACAATTGTATGCTTCCAACTTTGTGGGAACAGTTTGAGGAAAGTGCTTTCTGTTACAGCTTGACTTTACCCCAATGCACAAAGTAAGGTCCATAAAGACATGGTTGGGTGACTTTGATGTGGAAGAACATGACTGGTCGCACCAAGCCCTGATCTCAATGCCATCCATCACATTTGGGATGAACTGGAATGAAGACTGTGAGCCAGGCCCTCTCCTCCAACATCAGTGGCCGACCTCACAAATGTTCTTCTGGATGAATGGGCAAAAATTCTCACAGACACTCTCCAAAATCTTGTAGAAAGCCTTCAGAGAAGATTGGAAGCTGATTTAGCACAAAGTGGAGACCAACTCCATCCTAATGGCTCCTGTAGGTGTAATGTGTAGGTTCCTCAATTCTCTCCATATATTGTAGCTGCCCAAACATCTTGACTAAGGTTTCCTGTAATGCAAAATTTCATCCTGACTCAAGATGGTCTATTAAAGACGAGTAAAATAAGAAACGGACCAAAAGTGATTAAAATAACACTTTAATGTTTGTCATACACAGGCGTCCTGCATGAGTATCGCACCCATACCCATAGAAACATGGCTACTGTATTCATTTTCCCATCTGCTTCATTATACTATATTCCATGACCCCAAGAATGTAGTTAACATGAAAGGACGTGCACCAATTATTAGATACTATTAGTTAAAACTTTATATAGAACCCCATCTTTGCTTGGATGGATGAGTACATGGTATATGCCTTATACTAGACCATAAAGGGACTGCTCAGTGAAAAACAGGACCATAGCAACCTTCATTTTATAAACTGTGACTGGTTGGTTGCTATGGGCAACACGGCCTACTTATCTCTGAGGCAGTTTTGAGTCCTTAGTTACTGAATTCCTAGAGAGAAGGTATTTTGTTCTTTATTTAATAAAAAAAAAAATCATCACAATCAGACTGTGGAATACTGCCGGACATGTTTTCCATGTGAATAAAATAAAATATATTTAGATCTATAGGAATTTTCCGATTGCGACCTGGAGGGTTGCTTTCTCCTGGAAAGCAGCACTCAGCGAAATTCAACTGTATCTGGTGGCGGGATGCTGCATCTTCATTCTCAGCCCCAGTGCCCAAAATGTGCATATAGGGGAAGGGATGTGTCATGAAAAAAGGGGCGTGCCCTGAAAAAGGTGTGGCAAATGCCCCCAAAAAATTTCAACAGTACGCTTTGCGTACTGCTTCCGGGTTTCCACCTGTGAAAAGTTGGCAAGTACAATCTATCATTAGATACATGAAGTTGACATTGAGAGATCATTAGGAACTTATTTTGGCACCATGCAACCTCCGAAATATGCAGGACTATAATAAAGCGCCCCACAGATTTCCTTCGAGTTCATGCTTAGGTCTTCTTTTGGTTGGATCCCGTATGAATCCAAAAGAGAAAGGATTTTGATATGCTCCATTGGCTGCTGTGTTACGGAGGCATTCTCTTCTGTAACACCTGGAACACAATATTGGGACATACGTAGTGGCGACCCTGTAGTGCCGACTTCCCATGATGCCTCAGTCTCATAATAATATGGTGGCATACGTTGGCTATGTGGCAAGTGGCTCTGACAAATCTATCTTCATTCTGCCGCAAATAAAGCCAGAAATCTTAGGAGCGCAGACTTTTGGAAGATGCACTTAATTTATGATGCGGCGTGCACCTTGTCAAAAATTAGGCGCATCCCCCGGCAGAGCAGGGGATATCAAAACATTCACAGAAAGCGCCAGTCTTGATAAATCTCCCATTTTGACCTGGGACAGCCTAAATTTGCAGGGACTTTGAAAATCAAGGACAGTCCCTACAATTTCGGTACTGTTGGCAACTATGGGGCACATTTATTAACGCCAGTCTTAATAAAGGCTCATAGCTGGCGGTGGATCTGCCGAAGTTATGAAGAGGCGTCGGCCTCTGTATAACTTCGGCGCATTCAGCGCCAGTTCTAAATGTAAGACGGCTTCAGAGCCGTCTTTTATTTAGACCATTTTCTACGCCTAATACAGTCATAGAAAATGATGAATGAGACGGGACTACCGGCCCATCCCCTTCCCCACCCACGCTATGCCCACAACTTTAGACCGGTAAAGAGTGGAGCGAAGTCGCAGATAGCAGCGCAACTAATTTAGGCGTATTTCAGATTAGTAAATGACCCCCTACGTTTTTCTAATCTGTCAGATCCTGGGTGACAACCGCTAATAGCAGCCATTGCAGTTCCTTCATACATTCAGTGAGTATATGTATGTACTAGAGCCGTACAGTCAGCCAGACAGGTGTGCGCCACCAATGAGGCCAGGTGAGGCGATCGCCTCAGGCAGCACCTGGTAGGGGCAAGAGGGGGGCAGCAGAAGGGCCATGGGCAATGAGTGCTTTCATTGTGGCAAAGGGATTAGGTTAAGAAATTAAGGGGGGGGGGGAGGTGGCACCGTTTCAGTTTTTGCCTCAGGCAGTTGAAAGGCTAGGTGCACCCCTGCAGCCAGGGCACTACATATGTCTGATATTCCACCGGCTCATTAGTCAGTTGTTTCCATTAGTTTATATTGAATATAACCCTTGGTAACATAAACTCTGAAAGTTATGCTGTAATGTGGAAAGATTATATTAGGAAGCTTTAGTTATAATAATAATTATGATGTGTGCGGTTATGGAATTCTTCATGTTATCTGTAGGCAGTGCAGCTATGGAACAGATATACTACAAGAAAATCAGAAATTGTACATGTAAATTGCCATCAAAAGAGGAGATCCAGTCATACTGATCTTTTGATACGTCATAGAGACATGTCTAAAGACCACTCAGCCCCCTTTGGTGTTGCTCAGAGATTTCCGCTACGAATAACGTGGCACAGATTTGGAAGGACGCCCGCCATTGATTAGAGTGTTAGGCTGTATTTTCTGCAGCAGAAAACTCTAAGCAGTGTCAAAGGGTTTGAGGAATCTATGGATCCCTTTACATCTGGAAATCAGTGGTGGCCCAGACCTGACCAATGTGATCTTCTCACATGTATTTAGGCTTTATCAGAAGATCATAGTCATAGATTGGTCCTTTAAACATGAATGGATGATTTACAAAAAAAAAGACAAAAAAAATACCACAATACACCAATACACAGAGTTATAAAGACCTCACAGGATGCAGATAAGGATGCAGTTACTCCGAGGGTCTAATTTATATCCTGAAAATGTGGAATAGAAGTAGTAAAATACTTTATATGTAGTGATCAGGTCATTGCTAAGCTATGAAAAGATCTGTAACTTTAATAAACTGTTGACGTGACTTCATCTTCTTCTTTATCTTGATCTGAAACAAAAAGAATAAAAGAAATTACATAAAATGGGTCATATCACAGAAATATGTATATCTACCTAGTATCTATCTATCTGCAGTACCCCAGAATAGGGTACTTGCAAATTGTTTCTTGCTGTATACTATTGTCTGATTGTATTCCATCCCTAGCTCACTCCTCAGAGTCCCAGAGAACCACATCTCTACTCATCTCTACTCTATAGTACTCCAGAGAGAGAGAGAAAGAACTACAAGGTCCAGAATCTGCATGGCCGAGCATTGGAGACAGTCAGTAAGGTATCTGCTGTTTAAGGCTGATAGAGGGACATTGGTAATACACCCTTCCACACTGTGACACCGTCCTGGCCAGCAGTATCCTAATTCTGTACCCCTCAGCCTGGGAATTACAGACAAGTTTGCAAGAACCTTATTGCCGCCCTTAGGCCTCTTTCAGACGGGCGTTGCGGGAAAATGTGCGGGTGCGTTACGGGAACACCCGCGATTTTTCCGCACGAGTGCAAAACATTGTAAAGCGTTTTGAGAAAAATCACGCATGTTTGGTACCCGGTGTTCTGTAGATTGTATTATTTTCCCTTATAACATGGTTATAAGGGAAAATAAATAGCATTCTGAATACAGAATGCATAGTAAAATAGCGCTGGAGGGGTTAAAAAAAATTAAAAAATAATTTAACTCACCTTAATCCACTTGATCGCGGAGGCCGGCATCTCCTTCTGTCTCCTTTGCTGAACAGGACCTGTGGTGAGCATTCATAACAGGAAAATGACCTGTGGTGACGTCACTCCGGTCATCACATGATCCATCACATGATCTTTTACCATGGTGATGGATCATGTGATGACCGGAGTGACGTCACCACAGGTCATTTTCCTGTAATGAATGCTCACCACAGGTCCTGTTCAGAAAAGGAGACAGAAGGAGATGCCGGCATCACGAACAAGTGGACTAAGGTGAGTTAAATTTTTTATTTATTTTTTTAACCCCTCCAGCGCTATTTTACTATGCTACTACTGTATTCAGAATGCTATTATTTTCCCTTATAACCATGTTATAAGGGAAAATAATAATGATCGGGTCTCTATCCCGATCGTCTCCTAGCAACCGTGCGTGAAAATCGCACCGCATCCGCACTTGCTTGCGGATGCTTGCGATTTTCACGCAACCCCATTCACTTCTAGGGGGCCTGCGTTATGTGAATATAGAGTATGCTGCGATTTTCACGCAACGCACAAGTGATGCGTGAAAATCACCGCTCATGTGAACAGCCCCATAGAAATGAATGGGTCGGTATTCAGTGCGGGTGCAATGCGTTCAACTCACGCATGGCATCCGCGCGGAATACTCGCCCGTGTGAAAGGGGCCTTAGAGTCTACAGATAGAGAGAGAGACCTTGGAGAGATAGAGGAAAGGAGTACTACAACCCCTATGCTTGCTCATATTCATACGTTGCTATCAGGGAAGATTTGCACTGTGAATTGTTTGGTATTGTGTTATGATACCGTTGGATTTACTACAACTCCCATTCTGCACTTTAGTAAAGACAGTCATCTATTTTCTACAACTAGCCTGGTTACTCGCTCCAACTCCATTTGCTGGCCTTCCACCTACATCTCCTGCCTTGCACCCATACAAAACTCTATCCATTATCTATCTATCTAATATCTATCTATCTAATTGACTAATACCCCCAGTCTACACTAAAACCAGAAGATTGCAGAGTTTTGGTTTGCAGCTTGGCATGAATAATGCAGGATATCTGACCATGCTTCACTGCTTCTGCTCGGCGGGGAATCTACAGTCAGTTAACAATTTGTATGCATGACTGCCTGTAATCTGCCACTTTCATCAATTTTCCTTACTTGTTCGTCCGGCATAATCTCTATATACGTGTAGAAAATTTTACAATATTATAACACGCTATCTGAATGCAATCTTTTTAGCCTTGGATCACTTATCTAGAGAAGCAAATATATTTCATCATTGTACTCAAACCACTTTAAATTAAAAGGCCGGTGGTTTTCTAAACTCTGCCGTCGAATAATAAGGAAGAAAAACATTATTTCCTTAAAAAAATAAAGGCTTTTGGATTTAAAGGGATTTCTCACTAAGATGCACTATTAGGACATCATGGGCAGGGATCCACCACTAGTGACTTGTATGAAGAACGAAGAGTATCAGCTCGTTCCTGTATTACATGGACAACAAATAATTTATAGCTGGCCAGCTATAACAGGCGAGTGCGGGGGTTTTAGTATCTAGACCCATGAGGATTAGATGATTGGGAATTTTAAAGGTTGGGAGGAGGAAATTTGTCCAAATGAGATTATTTCCACCCTATACATTAACAGCTTTAACATTAATGGGTTATCCACATTTAGGGGCCTTGTGGCCTGACCTCCGCCCCCCCCATCGACAGACCTGTGAAAGGAAGCATACTTACCTGTTCCCCGCTGCTGAGTTCTGGCTCCTACGGTACCCCGCTGCCACTGATGTACTGCAGTCTTAACATCCAGTTTGGTGGGAGTGATGTGTCCACCATTGGTCATGCGACCCCTTTAACGTGACGAATGTAGGATACATTACCACTGCTGCCAGTCATTGGCTGCAGTGGCACACATGACTTCCATTAAACCGGATGTTGACATGCGGGACTTCAGCATCAGGGGACCGAAGGAACTGGAACCCAGTGATAGGGAATAGGTAAGTTTGCCTCTATCCACAGGTCTGGTGACTGGGGTAGGGGGCGTCAGACTGAAAGGCCCCTGAACGTGGACAACCCCTTTAAAGTTCCTGGGCCACAATGTAAATCCTGTAGCATCCTCTCCTTACATAGTACTTACTAGAAGAGCTTCTCGTAGCAACTCTCGCAGTGGACCACATCACGGTGAATGAACAGGCTGTCCACCAAATCTCCCATAGGCTTGTGGCAAATCCCACACTGCAAAGTAAAACATGACATGGGTACGTATTGGATCATGCACATTCATCTGCACCTGAAGCTGAATATGGAAGACAAAAAGGGGGGTCAGATTATCTCTGACCTGGTGCTGTTTTCATGGCAGGACCCCAATCAATGCGAACAGTGTTTGGCCACTGCTACTGAACATACCTTTCAAAGATTGTGACTGGCCCTTGTATCATAATAGGCAAGTAGCAGCAACTCTTGCACTTGCCATTGTGCAAAAACCTTCAAATAAATGTCCACCCTTTAGCACCATGTTGCTTTAGGTCCAAAATTCTGTGTTAATTTCTTATTCAATTCTGGTGCCTTCTGGTTAGTCAATCTCCCCCAGTGTTAAAAGCTACTATTCTGCTGACTATTAGTCACCACTAGAGGGAGCTTAAAAACGTACTGCATACCCCTTATTTATTACACTGAAGCTCTATGTCAGAGAAACGGTGCTTAGACTAGACTATGTTGAATAATTCAACTTCAAAATCAGCACAGAATTTTGGATCTACAGAGGCACAAAAAATGTTTGTACTCTACAAATCCTCTATAAATTCTAAATTTGTATGGGATGTGTTTTTGCCCATACATCCATAATGTATACAGTGGCATTACCTTGAAGCAAAGTTCATGGCAGTAGATATTAAGGTGCTCTAGAATGATCTTTGGACCGTCTTTGATTTCCCGACCACAGTAAGTGCAGGGGCTTTCATCAGATCTAAAAAAAGAAAAAGAATGATGCCTAAATCTTTTACAATCACAAATATGTGAATTTTGAGGCGCCCTCTGGACATTAGGTCACTGAACTATAACCAGTATAACCTCCAGAAAAAGCATAACATTAAGTTTTAGTTAAACCTAAATCTTCTCCTGTCTTCAAATCTTAATCTGTTCCTCAGTTTTCTTTGGTGGGAATCCCATTTTACTACTGGTATTCCCATTTTTTCCTTTAGCCTGTCCTTCAGGTCTGGGTCTTTGCATCTCAATGTCTTTCTTTGCATAAGGACATACAGACTTTACAGGTCTAGACTTATCTACAAAGCCTATATAAAATGTGTTTACAGACAAGGGAAACAAGTCTGAGTCTTTATGGTACCTGAGGGATCTGATGGGAAGACCAACTGGTCTACACAAGGAATCTCAGCCAATAACAATTGGAGAGGAGCGGACGAACACCAAGAACTGCATTTTCCATTTATCTGCAGATTTACCATTAAAATGTTATTCTTATCTGACACACTGATGGAATATCGCTAGGATATGCCATCAGTGCCAGATAGGTGCAGCTCCCAGAGGTCTACTATCTCCAGAATGGGGCCACCGGTTACTAGAACTCCAACAGCAGTGAATGGAGGGTGGTAGCACTTGCACTGTGCGCTCTCCTTCACTGAGGGGCCCCGTTCTGGAGATAGGTTCAGGTCCCACCTCTGGGACCACTCCTATCTGACATTGATGGCATATCCTAGCGATATGCCACCAATGTCTGAGATAGGAATACCCCTTTAAAATGTATACTAGTAAGTGTATCTCTAGTTCAGCCCCTCTGTGACTGGTCTTCTTTATCAGCAGCATCATCTGTGAACCAGTCTTCAATACTGATCCTCAGTATATCCATCAAAGTCAAAATGTTTCTTGAAATCGTTGTCTACTCATACGGAGAAGCTGACATCTCATTTTTTGTTTTTATGCTTAGTATGACTGACACATTAATATTTCAGTGCATAAAACTGAAATCTGGGTCATGAAGAAACAGCACATATTAGAAATATATGCATATATCTAAGATGAGTTTAACCATTCCTGGTAACATTAGGATAATGAAAATATATCCCATAAAGTATTCATTTGTTTATGTGGAAAGTAATGGATGATATATAATATCTACATATCTATAGATCTATCTGTCTTTCTATACTTCTAGAACTCTGCTTACCTTTGTGGTGCACTGCTATACAGATAACTGGAGCTACTGCTGTAGGATACCCTGTCAAAATCATTGGAGAAATCTGGAAAGTTTCTGTCAGGGAAGAAAATATGTATGATTAACACTAGACTGGTAGAACATACCGTCCGCCATCGCAGATTAAAGGAATTGTCCAGAAGTATACTCTAATGACCCATCCTTAGAGCAGGTCATCAATGTATGATTGAAGTTTCAACGCCAAACCACAATTAATCAGCAGAATGGAATGTTAATCCAGGAACATTGGCACATCCTGATCGGGGATCGGCACCGATCTTACATTGATGGTATATCCTAGTGATATGCCATCAATGTCTGAGATGGGAGACCCCCTTTAAGTATCTCAGCCCAACCATTGATCTATTCACCCAAATCCATAGCATTATAGATCTCTATGATGCTATAGGTTCAGCCACCCCCACCCCCCAGCCCTGAATTCCCGATAAGAAGGTCTGAAGATCTCATGAAGTCTCATAAACAAGAAAAATCCTATTTGAAAGAAGAAGTTATGGGTTGATATATGTGCCTTAGTCAGTTTTTGTCTTAAAGTATACAAAGGGAACCATGTTCAACAATTGGTGATCCAAACAGGACACTGCTCTACATGGTCACTTTCTATAGGGTATAACTTTTGTTAACAACTTTCTGATGTCTATGTCTAGCTTAGCCTTGTCCTTTAAACTACTGATCTTCGCCCGGAAAACCCCTGAATATTCCCAGAAAACCTCTTTGACTAGAGGGTATATAAGCCCACTAAACCACTCATTGAATTCCTGATGAAAAGGTCTGAAGATCTCATGAAGCATCAAACAATAAAAGTCCTGTTTCAAAGGAGTTATGGGTTGACATATTTTGGTCTAGATGTATTGGAAGGGAAACATGTTCAACAATTGTTGATCGAAATGGGACACTGCTCTACATGGTCACTTTCTATAGGGTGAGGGCAAGATCAACTTTTGTTAACATCTTTCTGATGTCTATGTCGAGCTTAGCCTTGTCCTTTCAGCTACTGATCTTGGCTCATGGCCACCCGCTGGATTAAAGCCAGCCCTGGCTACAGGCAACATCATTTCACAAGCTAGAAATTCATAGGGAAACTCAGGAACTAGGCCGATCTCTGTGTCTATCACTCATGACTCGTATATGTACAATGAGGTTATGACTTTTACTCTGGATGGTGAGCGCCGTGGAATATTTATTTTTATGGTGAACTCAGAAACTACTAAATACAGTTCATATATATGTAATATAGGCATATAACTCTCATAGCGTCACATGAAAATTACCCGGAGGCAGTTGGAGACTTCAGACTCTCTCTTGAGTTCACATACTCCTTTACAAATAGTACTCCTTTATTGCTGAAAAAAGAACATAAAAAAATATAAAGAAAGACTGGAAATAAAAAAAAGACTGTAACGTAAAAGACTGATACATATGTACTAGGTCTAATTATATTTTAGTAATGTTCATGATAAAGTTCAATTGTACATTAAATGACAAAGCTTTTATTTTTTCATCATCACATTATAAAAGACGTAGCTTTTTTGTTGTTGACATAGACGCATGCTTTTCTGCGTGATTAGTTCTATTTTACAATGGCCCCATTGTAGAGAACATAAAACTTATGGATTCATGTTTCTTAAAGTGGTTGTCCCACCCAAAAAATTAATAAATAAATTAAAAAATTTTTAAACCAGAACCTGGATCTGAATACTTTTGTAATTGCATGTACTTAAAAATTATTATTCAATAGATCTATCTGTATAGCACCACCTGCTGTTCGTTCTTTTCCATATTTCTCTGTCCACCTCAGTGAGGTGGTCACACATGCTTATGCTCTCATATAACATAGTAAAGTGCATAGTGCAAAAGATAATAACCAGAATATTACATAAGATCAGGAGAAAGTAACATAGTGGCAAAATAATCACGTAATCCAGTGTAAGGTAACATATGATTACACTGGTCGGTATTCATTTTATGTTACCTTACACTGGATTACTTGATTATTTTGCCACTATGTTACTTTCTCCTGATCTTATGTAATATTCTGGTTATTAACTTTTGCACTATGCACTTTATTATGTTATATGAGACACATCAGTTTCAGGGTTATAGTCATCCCAGTAGTTTATGTCATTTACTTGCTGACAGTGTGTTCTGTCTGTGTATGTTTACCACCGCCGCTATTTACTATTTTAATATTTATTTGAACTAATAAAGATCATATACTTTTGTATTGGTGTAGCACTGCATTATGTTTTTCTGTAGGTGTACATCAACTGAGTGTAAAGCGAAGTAAAGCATTACCTGGGTGACTGAGGTTCATTCTGGCTGGCTTCAGAAGACTTCTCATATCTCGTCTCCGAGGAGGTCATTGTGGTGATCTTTTCTCTGGAGCTGGACACAGTTCTAAAAGTAACGAGATGGAATTATTAACTAAAATCAGCAATTAAAACTTAAAGACTGCGCTGATTTTATTTGTGTGAAAATTAAAATTTCACGTTTTAAAGGCTATGAACACCTTTGGGGTAATTCTTATCATTGCATTTCACTCATATTGGGCTAAAATATTTTATTTTCAATTGTTTTCCAAGTTTGTTCAGCTTTTTTCACAGTTTCTGTTGTACAGCTGTCACCACCAGACATCTGAGAAGCTCTGACAGACGTCCTTCAGAACCTCCTCCTTGAGGTTCCTTTTGTTTTGCTTTCATTTTCTCATCTCGTTAGCCTCTCTCAGCTGTCATGTAGTTGCACTGATTGCATCCCTTTAAATCCCTTCCCATACTGCATCACTTTGCGGTTTATACACTTCCTGGAGAGTATGCATGCTGGATGCTTTTTTTTTTTTTGCTTTTGCTTTTTTCCAAACCGCAGGCAACAGCATGCGGATCCTGAGTCACGACCATAACCATGGTCGTGACAACAGCCTTCACTTTCAGTGTATCTGCAGACTATTTCTTTCTTTTTCCCACTGACTCGTCAGGGAGCTGCTCTGACGGCTCGATCTGTAACCTTTACCTGTAGTTTCCAGCTGACAGCTGATAAGCACTCATAAGAGCTAAATCCATATCAGTGTGATAACTGTTAAGGTACTATTAGGGCTCATGCACACGACTGTGCAATTTGCGGAACTGAACAGGAGGCCCATTATAGAAATGCCTATTCTTGTCCGCAAAACGGACAAGAATAGGACATGCCTCATCATTTTTGCGGGGCCACGGAACGGAGCAACGGATGCGGACAGCACACAGAGTGCTGTCCGCATCTTTTGCGGACCCATTGAAGTAAATGGTTCCGTATACGGAATCAAAATACGGCCTGTATACGGAACGCAAAAAGCGTTCGTGTGTATGAGCCCTTACACTGACAGATCAGCCAGGCGATTGTCAGGAGGGAAGCGTCCCCCCACCCCAGCAATTGCCTGTTTGCTAGAGGAGGAGACTGGCGCTAATACATGCAGCAATCTCCTCTTCAATATAGGGATGAGTGATCGTTAACGCCATCGCTCGTCCCTATACTTATCATTGGTTGCCGGCAGCAGAGCGCCTATTACACAGCGTGATCTGCCGCCGGTAAACCAGGATTTTGAAACATGTTAAAAGATCCCAATTAGCCGATGAACGGCGGCAGTATTACACTTCCAGATGATCGCTAACGAGCGTTACAACAAACGCTCGTTAGCGATCATCTTAGCGATTATCTATTGGTGTATTAGGGCACATGCACTGAAATTTAAACAAAAAAAAATAAAAAATTGAAAAAAGGATTTTTAGCCCAAAACAAGTAAAATGCAATGATAAAAAATGGCCCCCAAAGTGATATAACTGATATGATCCCTCCTCAGTCCTATCTTCTTACCGAGTCGATCTTTTGTCAGAGTCCTCCATGTAGTCTGTGTATACAGGGTTCGTAGAGCGAGTGGTGGTAACTGTTGTACGTGAGCTGGATCTAATAAAAAAAAAATACAGATATCACGCTCAGGCATGTCATCTACTTACGGTATGGATATGGCATGCATTAGACTAGGACAGGGATCAGCAACCTTCGGCACGCCAGATGTTCTGAAACTACAACTCCCAGAATGCCCCAATCACTGCTATGGGAGTTGTGAGAACAGGCGAGCATGTTTGCATGCTGGGAGTTGTAGTTTCACAGCATCTGAAGTGCCCGAAGGTTGCTGATCCCTGGACTAGGATGAGATAAAGTGTGCTTTGGTGGGTGACTACTTTTATCTTACTGAATGACTGTGTCCCAACACGAGCTGACAGAGGCACCACTGATTGGATAGTGTCAGACTGTGCAGGGATACACCCCAAATGGTAACACCCAGCTGGACCTGCAAATCGGTAGTAATTAATTCATAACTTCTAGCAGGAATAATAAATGAATGGGACATCAAGTAGTTACTAAAGATTTTTTTTATTTTATTTCCTGAACATTATTATGGGGGCGGCCGTCTTGCCTGAGCTGTTCTTACCAGCATTTACACAGCATTAAGAAAATTGCTTTACGGCAGCCCCATGGTCCATAGACAGGCATGCTCTGTGTCCTGTGCCGAGGTCATTGTACAAGGAAAGAATAGATAAGATTTGACAATCACCCTGTCTTATCTATACACAGAGGTGATATCATTACAGGCAGGATTAGAATGACAGATAAGTGGATAACTTCAATAAAGTGATCTATACAGACCAAGAAGTGGCGCCTATTATTAGGCTTAAACCACAGGATTTTATGGTTGTTGTTTAAATATAGATATTGACATAGAAAAATTAAAAATAACATCATCAAAAATTCTTTAAAAAGATGTTGTAAAAAAAAAAACGTGATTTAAACAATAGGTCGTTTTCTCATGCACACATGCCATTTAAAAGCAAAATCATCAAGCATGGTTAAAATCCAGCAGCCTGATCAGTCTTTCCTTTGACATCTGCCATCGGGGAGAGCCAAACACATTAGATGGCCATAAATCTATGAGTTCGGCCTCATGCACACGACAGTATTTTTTCACGGTCCGCAAAACGGGGTTCCGTTGGTCCGTGATCCGTGACCGTTTTTTCGTCCGTGGGTCTTCCTTGATTTTTGGAGGATCCACAGACATGAAAAAAAAGTCGTTTTGGTGTCCGCCTGGCCGTGCGGAGCCAAACGGATCCGTCCTGACTTACAATGGAAGTCAATGGGGACGGATCCGTTTGACGTTGACACAATATGGTGCTTGACGTTGACACAATATGGTGCAATTGCAAACGGATCCGTCCCCCATTGACTTTCAATGTAAAGTCAGGAGTTAATATACCATAGGATCGGAGTTCTCTCCAATCCGATAGTATATTTTAACTTGAAGCGTCCCCATCACCATGGGAACGCCTCTATGTGCGGCACCTGAGGGGTTATTTGTGCGGATCACAGCCCCCTGTAAGAGATCGGGTGCTGCCAGGCAGCAGGGGGCAGTCATGTACACAGTTCGTAGTATATTCTAACTAGAGGCGTCCCCATCACTATGGGAACGCCTCTGTGTTAGAATATACTGTCAGATTTGAGTTTTCACGAAGTGAAAACTCAGCTCTGAAAAAGCTTTTATGCAGACGTATTCGGATCCGTCTGTATGAAAGTAGCCTACGGACACGGATCACGGACACGGATGCCAATCTTGTGTGCATCCGTGTTTTTTCACGGACCCATTGACTTGAATGGGTCCGTGAACCGTTGTCCGTCAAAAAAATAGGACAGGTCCTATTTTTTTGACGGACAGGATACACGGATCACGGAGGCGGATGACAAACGGTGCATTCTCCGAATTTTCAACGGACCCATTGAAAGTCAATGGGTCCGCAGAAAATCACGGAAAACGGAACAACGGCCACGGGTGCACACAACGGTCGTGTGCATGAGGCCTTCAGCTGACATTATTTTAATGTATAAGGCCATCTTAACACTTATAAGCCATAAACCACACCTGGAAGGATGATGCTGAACAACAGCATATAAGATACAGTCATTGAGACGTCTTAGGCTACTTTCACACTGGCGTTTCTGGGTCCGCCTGTGAGATCCGTTTCAAGGCTCTCACAAGCGGCCCCAAACGGATCAGTTTAGCCCCAATGCATTCTGTATGGATAAGGATCCGCTCAGAATGCATTCATTTGGCTCTGTTCTGCCTCCATTCCGCTCTGGAGGCGGACACCAAAACGCTGCTTGCAGCGTTTTGGTGTCCGCCTGGCAGTGCGGAGCCAAACGGATCCGTCCTGACTTACAATGTAAGTCAATGGGGACGGATCCGTTTACATTGACACAAATATGGTGCAATTGTAAACGGATCCGTCCCCCATTGACTTTCAATGTAAAGTCAGGACGGATCCGTTTGACTTACACTTAGACTTAGATTTTTTTTTGACGAAATTATGCAGACGCATCCATACTGAACGGATACCAGCGTTTGCATTCATAGGTACGGATCCGTCTGTGCAGATTCCAGACGGATTCGCACCTAAACGCAGGTGTGAAAGTAGCCTTAGGTCCACACCAAGGCATCAGCACTATGATAATAAAGCCATTACAGCTGCAGCAGAATATTTCCTGCACACATGGCATTAAAGGGTAACTGTCATGTTTTCCTCAAAAAATCAATTTTAGCATATGTTACTGCAGCAGCAGCATTATGCATAAAGCAATCTTTAGTTTCTTCACATACCACTGTTTTCCTTGATCTTTTCCCTTAGCTACGGCTGTTTAGACATCTACAATATGAGGACCTTCTCAAGATGGCTCTTCTGCCAGTTCTCTGAGGCCAAAACTGCTTTCCCTCACTTCCCATACACACTTGCTGTAGCCAGCAACTCCCTGCCAGCCAATCAGATTGGATTACTGAGAGACACGCCTCCTCACTCTGAAGCCTAATGCAGGCATGCAGTGTGAAGGACCGCCCCTCCGTCTTCCTGTCTTCTTAGATGGAGACAGATAAGCCTTAGCAACTGTCTTTTAAGGGAGAAGTGGAAAGGGACAGAGGACATTAACCACCTCAGCCCCCAGTGCTTAAACACCCTGAAAGACCAGGCCACTTTTTACACTTCTGACCTACACTACTTTCACCGTTTATTGCTCGGTCATGCAACTTACCACCCAAATGAATTTTACCTCCTTTTCTTCTCACTAATAGAGCTTTCATTTGGTGGTATTTCATTGCTGCTGACATTTTTACTTTTTTTGTTATTAATCGAAATTTAACGATTTTTTTGCAAAAAAATGACATTTTTCACTTTCAGTTGTAAAATTTTGCAAAAAAAACGACATCCATATAGAAATTTTGCTCTAAATTTATAGTTCTACATGTCTTTGATAAAAAAAAAATGTTTGGGTAAAAAAAAAATGGTTTGGGTAAAAGTTATAGCGTTTACAAACTATGGTACAAAAATGTGAATTTCCGCTTTTTGAAGCAGCTCTGACTTTCTGAGCACCTGTCATGTTTCCTGAGGTTCTACAATGCCCAGACAGTACAAACACCCCACAAATGACCCCATTTCTGAAAGTAAACACCCTAAGGTATTCGCTGATGGGCATAGTGAGTTCATAGAACTTTTTATTTTTTGTCACAAGTTAGCGGAAAATGATGATTTTTTTTTTTTTTTCTTACAAAGTCTCATATTCCACTAACTTGTGACAAAAAATAAAAAGTTCTATGAACTCACTATGCCCATCAGCGAATACCTTGGGGTCTCTTCTTTCCAAAATGGGGTCACTTGTGGGGTAGTTATACTGCCCTGGCATTCTAGGGGCCCAAATGTGTGGTAAGGAGTTTGAAATCAAATTCTGTAAAAAATGACCTGTGAAATCCGAAAGGTGCTCTTTGGAATATGGGCCCCTTTGCCCACCTAGGCTGCAAAAAAGTGTCACACATCTGGTATCTCCGTACTCAGGAGAAGGTGGGGAATGTGTTTTGGGGTGTCATTTTATATATACCCATGCTGGGTGAGAGAAATATCTTGGCAAAAGACAACTTTTCCCATTTTTTTATACAAAGTTGTCATTTGACCAAGATATTTATCTCACCCAGCATGGGTATATGTAAAAAGACACCCCAAAACACATTCCTCAACTTCTCCTGAGTACGGGGATACCAGATGTGTGACACTTTTTTGCAGCCTAGGTGGGCAAAGGGGCCCATATTCCAAAGAGCACCTTTCGGATTTCACTCCTCATTTTTTCCTGAATTTGATTTCAAACTCCTTACCACACATTTGGGCCCCTAGAATACCAGGGCAGTATAACTACCCCACAAGTGACCCCATTTTGGAAAGAAGACACCCCAAGGTATTCCGTGAGGGGCATGGCGAGTTCCTAGAATTTTTTATTTTTTGTCACAAGTTAGTGGAAAATGATGATTTTTTTTTTTTTTTTTTTTTTTTCATACAAAGTCTCATATTCCACAAACTTGTGACAAAAAATAAAAACTTCCATGAACTCACTATGCCCATCAGCGAATACCTTGGGGTCTCTTCTTTCCAAAATGGGGTCACTTGTGGGGTAGTTATACTGCCCTGGCATTCTAGGGGCCCAAATGTGTGGTAAGTAGGTAAATGACCTGTGAAATCCGAAAGGTGCTCTTTGGAATGTGGGCCCCTTTGCCCACCTAGGCTGCAAAAAAGTGTCACACATCTGGTATCTCTGTATTCAGGAGAAGTTGAGGAATGTGTTTTGGGGTGTCTTTTTACATATACCCATGCTGGGTGAGATAAATATCTTGGTCAAATGCCAACTTTGTATAAAAAAATGGGAAAAGTTGTCTTTTGCCAAGATATTTCTCTCACCCAGCATGGGTATATGTAAAATGACACCCCAAAACACATTCCCCAACTTCTCCCGATTACGGAGATACCAGATGTGTGACACTTTTTTGCAGCCGAGGTGGGCAAAGGGGCCCATATTCAAAAGAGCACCTTTCGGATTTCACAGGTCATTTTTTACAGAATTTGATTTCAAACTCCTTACCACACATTTGGGCCCCTAGAATGCCAGGGCAGTATAACTACCCCACAAGTGACCCCATTTTGGAAAAAAGAGACCCCAAGGTATTCGCTGATGGGCATAGTGAGTTCATGGAAGTTTTTATTTTTTGTCACAAGTTAGTGGAATATGAGACTTTGTATGAAAAAAAAAAAAAAAAAAAAAATAAGCATTTTCCACTAACTTGTGACAAAAAATAAAAAATTCTAGGAACTCGCCATGCCCCTCACGGAATACCTTGGGGTGTCTTCTTTCCAAAATGGGGTCACTTGTGGGGTAGTTATACTGCCCTGGCATTTTCCAGGGGCCCTAATGTGTGGTAAGTAGGTAAATGACCTGTGAAATCCTAAAGGTGCTCTTTGGAATATGGGCCCCTTTGCCCACCTAGGCTGCAAAAAAGTGTCACACATGTGGTATCACCGTATTCAGGAGAAGTTGGGGAATGTGTTTTGGGGTGTCATTTTACATATACCCATGCTGGGTGAGAGAAATATCTTGGCAAAAGACAACTTTTCCCATTTTTTTATACAAAGTTGGCATTTGACCAAGATATTTCTCTCACCCAGCATGGGTATATGTAAAATGACACCCCAAAACACATTCCCCAACTTCTCCTGAGTACGGCGATACCAGATGTGTGACACTTTTTTGCAGCCTAGATGCGCAAAGGTGCCCAAATTCCTTTTAGGAGGGCATTTTTAGACATTTGGATACCAGACTTCTTCTCACGCTTTGGGGCCCCTAGAATGCCAGGGCAGTATAAATACCCCACATGTGACCCCATTTTGGAAAGAAGACACCCCAAGGTATTCAATGAGGGGCATGGCGAGTTCATAGAAATTTTTTTTTTTTGGCACAAGTTAGCGGAAATTGATATTTTTAATTTTTTTCTCACAAAGTCTCCCGTTCCGCTAACTTGGGACAAAAATTTCAATCTTTCATGGACTCAATATGCCCCTCACGGAATACCTCGGGGTGTCTTCTTTCCGAAATGGGGTCACATGTGGGGTATTTATACTGCCCTGGCATTCTAGGGGCCCTAAAGCGTGAGAAGAAGTCTGGAATATAAATGTCTAAAAAATTTTACGCATTTGGATTCCGTGAGGGGTATGGTGAGTTCATGTGAGATTAAATTTTTTGACACAAGTTAGTGGAATATGAGACTTTGTAAGAAAAAAAATAATAAATTCCGCTAACTTGGGCCAAAAAAATATCTGAATGGAGCCTTACAGAGGGGTGATCAATGACAGGGGGGTGATCAATGACAGGGGGGTGATCAATGACAGGGGGGTGATCAATGACAGGGGGGGGTGATCAATGACAGGGGGAGTGATCAATGACAGGGGGAGTGATTAATGACAGGGGGGTGATCAGGGAGTCTATATGGGGTGATAACCACAGTCATTGATCATGCCCGTGTAAGGCTTCATTCAGACGTCCGGATGCGTTTTGCGGATCCGATCCATCTATCAGTGCATCCGTAAAAATCATGCGGACATCTGAATGGAGCTTTACAGGGGGGTAATCAATGACAGGGGGGGTAATCAGGGAGTCTATATGGGGTGATCACCACAGTCATTGATCATGCCCCTGTAAGGCTTCATTCAGACGTCCGGATGCGTTTTGCGGATCCGATCCATCTATCAGTGCATCCGTAAAAATCATGCGGACATCTGAATGGAGCTTTACAGGGGGGTAATCAATGACAGGGGGGTAATCAATGACAGGGGGGTGATCAGGGAGTCTATATGGGGTGATCACCTCCGTCATTGATCACGCCCCTGTAAGGCTTCATTCAGACGTCCGGATGCGTTTTGCGGATCCGATCCATGTATCAGTGCATCCGTAAAAATCATGCGGACATCTGAATGGAGCTTTACAGGGGGGTAATCAATGACAGGGGGGTAATCAATGACAGGGGGGTGATCAGGGAGTCTATATGGGGTGATCACCACAGTCATTGATCACGCCCCTGTAAGGCTTCATTCAGACGTCCGGATGCGTTTTGCGGATCCGATCCATCTATCAGTGGATCCGTAAAAATCATGCGGACGTCTGAATGGAGCTTTACAGGGGGTTGATCAATGACAGGGGGGGTAATCAATGACAGGGGGGTGATCAGGGAGTCTATATGGGGTGATCAGGGGTGATTAGGGGTGATCAGGGGCTAATAAGGGGTTAATAAGTGACGGGGGGGGGGGGGGTGTAGTGTAGTGTAGTGGTGCTTGGTGCTACTTTACTGAGCTACCTGTGTCCTCTGGTGGTCGATCCAAACAAAGGGGACCACCAGAGGACCAGGTAGCAGGTATATTAGACGCTGTTATCAAAACAGCGTCTAATATACCTGTTAGGGGTTAAAAAAAACACATCTCCAGCCTGCCAGCGAACGATAGCCGCTGGCAGGCTGGAGATCAACTCTCTTACCTTCCGTTCCTGTGAGCGCGCGCGCCTGTGTGCGCGCGTTCACAGGAAGTCTCGCGTCTCGCGAGATGACGCGTATATGCGTGACTGTGCGCAGCGCTGCCACCTCCGGAACGCGATCCTGCGTTAGGCGGTCCGGAGGTGGTTAATGAAAGCTGTTATTATAAGGTAATTACAGATCTTTTGACAATCATTGACAGACTAACTCAGGTATACATGCCTAGCTCTAATAAACTAGCAAATAAAAAAATATGACAGTTAGGCTTCATTCAGATGGCGGTATGCTGTCCGCAAAAATGCGGATCCGTTTTTTTGCAGACAGTTCAGCATGTCCCCAAAAAAACGGATTGCGTTCCGTTTTTTTTCTGATCCATAGACTTCAATAGGGCCATGTCCTGATTTTCACTGACAAGTATAGGACATGTTTCATTTTTTTGCTGAGCCGTGCAATGGAAAAAAAGGGCCCCTTAGAAGTGAATGGGTCAGCATTTAATCCGCAAAAAAACGGATCCGCATTTTTGCGGACAGCATACGGCCGTCTGAATGAGCCCTTACACTTTAAATGGAAGACAATTTTCTTTGCTACATTAAAGTCAGTTTTGCGGTTTGCAATGCAATTAGCCCGGATAATCATTTATTGTAATTGCTGCATATTAATGGTTCTTAAACAGAGAAGAAACTGGTCAGAAGAGGCTGCCTGGGGATGCACCATCCAGTCAGCAGGACAACCCCTTACCACGTGTCCTTCTTCACGACCCCCCTCTATTACCAGAATGGAGAGCCTCTGCAAACATGGCTGGTGCCAGCTCTCCCTGTAGATAACACTGGTCAGGCTTGTGAAGATCAGCTGATTGTTGTTCCAGTCGTTGACAAAAAGGGGTGAGACCCCCCAGTTATGTATGCTTATAGGAAAAGTGAGTGGCAACCAATGGGTCCATCATTAAAGGGGTTGTCCCATCTCAGACATTGAAGGCATATCACTAAGCTATACCATCAACGTCAGATAGGGCCTGGTCCCAACTCTGGGACCTGCTTCTATCTCCAGACCAGAGCCCTTGATGTGAAGGGAGATCAGCCAAGCATGTGTGGGCCATCCTTCATTCCCCACTATGGGATTTTCGAAAATAGCTTGACTTAGCTTGTCCCTTAGCGGTGAATGGAGAGGTGGCTGTTTGCACTCTTGTTGACCTCATGTGGCCCGTTCTGGAGATAGGAGTGGTCAGCAAGGTGGGATCGGCACGGATATTACATTGATGGTATATCCTAGTGATATGCCATCAATGTCTGAGATGGGAGACCCCCTTTAAGTATCTCAGCCCAACCATTGATCTACTCACCTAAATCCATAGTATTATAGATCCCTATGATGCTATAAGTTCAGGCCAATAGACCCACGGTGGGGGCTGGGATACTTAACAACCCCTTTAGGAGCTGTAATCAGACAATATTGGTAGTCACCGAACTTTTCAAGTAGCAAACATGGAGTGACTAGAAAACGTAATATTTACTACAAATTTTTTAGATTTAAAGGGAAACACCCTTTAATATGCATATAAATACTGTATGTCACATGCGTTATGGATTTCCCTGGCAGATATCACATTTTATAATGAGATCTCCGTTCCCTATAAACTGAATGAAATAAAAGCTCTTCATTATATTCCAGATGAAAGCGTTTAGGCAGCGACGGTGATGAGAAGAGACAGCAATGTCATCCAATCATCTCCTGCTTCATCCAATGCTGCAGGAGACGTGAGCGAGGTCACACAAGGTAGAGGAATGGGACGGACAATGAAACAGTATAAAAGGGGCACATCCGTAATCAGTACTGACAAGCTGGAGAAAGCTCAATGGAACGGCCCTGGAAGACTGAGCAAGCAGGCTACTGTATGTTAACCCCTCTGCCGACTTACCAGGTCTACAGCCTAATGTGGGCTATATGGCTGCGTGCAACAGAATTCTAGGTATGTAGAATGCAGCCATGCAACCCAATAAATCTGTCTTGTAGGAGCACCATGCTAAATAAATAAAAAAAATTGCAATTGACAGAGTTTCCCTGTATGTACTTCTATCATTCAGTCCAGTCCAGTACACAATTAAAGGGACACTACCATCAGCGTTGGTTTTCTCATATTAACATTCTTTATGCAAATATTAATTTTTTTTTTGGGGTAGGGGGGGGGGGGGGGGGGGGGAAGGAAAGCACCAGCCTATGTGACCTCCCACGATCCCATCCAACGGAGAGGCCGGCACTTTCTCCTATAGTGTGCAAGCGTGGCCACTGCTGCTGGATTGCAGGGTGGTCATCACCATGGAAACGAGCAGTGTATAATGTGATAGAAAAATAAATCCAGCCAGCAAAGGAGGCAATATGGACAATCACAATACATTAGTAAGTGCCTTGTAGTAACTTTCTCTACATGATAAATGCTATTTGCTGAACTGAGAAAACCCCTTTAAGTTCAATCTGGCCTGGTTACTGACTCTCCTAACAATACACGCTGGCCATTGCATTGCTTCAAGCGCTGCCGTACCCACATGGACATTTAACATCAAGGGCACCCCCCAAACTACCATCAGACAGGAGCCCTAGCTACAGGGAGTGCCGACGAGAATATAGGGTGCCCTGACTTCACTGCACGGACCCCAGGGAGTGTGACGGCCTGAGGGAGTACACTGTGACATATCATCATCAGAGTCACTACCACTCCCATCCTCTGCTCTGTCTTCTCAGGAGCGCACTGCACAAGCAAAGCAGAAGTATGAGGTCTGTACAGGTGCCCAAATAACAATATTCATATTCACAGACAGAAAGCAGAGGTCTTGAAAATGGTCAGGAACAACGATGTAGATTACAAAGTTGCTGAACTTTTTTTATTATACAGTGACTAAAAGCCTTTTGACTGCAGTTTAGGCCTCATGCACACAGCCGTTGTGCGGCCGTTCCGTGCATTGGGGACTGCAATTGCGGTCCCCAATGCACGGGTAACATCCGTGCAGTGGGCCGGACCCATTCAACTTGAATGGGTCAGTGGTCTGTCCGCACAGCAAAAAAATATGACATGTCATATTTATTTGCGGTGCGGAACAACGGAAAGAAACACCACGGAAGCACTCCGTAGCGCTTCCGGTGTTCCGTTCCGTGACTCTGTTCCGCAGCTCCGGAATTGCGGACCCATTTAAGTGAATGGGTCCGCATCCGTGATGCGTGGTGCACACGGCCGGTGGCTGTGGATTGCTGACCCACCGTTTGCGGGCCGCAATACAGCCACAGCCGCCCAATGGCCGTGTGCATCAGGCCTAAATCTAAGGTTTTGGGTTTTGTGCACCATTCAGGTTTGTTAATGTTCTTCTTTATGAATAATCTGGATTCAGGAATTTGGAGAATGTACTAGCTCTACATAACCTGCTATAAACTCTTATCTACATACCAAAAACCCAGGGTGCAATATGCATTATATAATAATAAAGCAGGATGCATACGTTACTGACAATGGGATCTGGACGACATCATCTCTAGTAGAGAAGTGAATTTCCACCTATTAATATATACAGCTGGATGCACACATAGCAATAACCTCAAGGTGATTAATCACCCAGATGTAGTATAGTAGCAAGCGCTGGTAGAACCAGTTCTCCAATGGAACTCCTCCTTCGAAATGTTGACTGCACCAGCCCCAAGCATGCTGGGAATGCTGAAAACCCACATATAAGTGTGAACTGAGAACCACACATATCATGAAATATCTAAGCTGCCTTGAGGCCAGGCACCTTCTTTGCGACCTGACAAATAAAAAAATGTAGGAACCTATTTTGCTGGGATCCTCATCGATCAGCTATTATGTGCAAAGGAACCCAGCAGCAAATGTTCAATTAAAGAGGACCTGTCCCCACTCCTGACCTGCCTGTTTTAATAGATTCATGCATTCCCCATGTAATAACAATTCTGGAACATCTATTCTTATGGCTCTATGTTGTGCCATTCCTTTATTATTCCTGCTAGAAGTTATGAATGAATTGCTAGCAGTCTGCAGTAAGGGTACAGAGTGGTGGTAACCAGTTGGGGGGGGGGGGGGGGTGTCCCTGCACAGACTTAATCTATCCAATCAGTGCTGCCATTTTCAAACAGTGCAGGGACACCCCCCCCCCCCCCAACTTGTTACTCCCCTCTGTACCCTTACTGCAGACTGCACAACATAGAGCCATAAGAATAGATGCTCCAAAATTGATATTACATAGGGAATGCATGAAGCTATTAAAACAGGCATGTGAACAGGAGTGGTGAACGGTCCTCTTTAACCTTCAGAAATTAAGCATATCATGGTCACTGAAATCAATGGGAAGTCCATAAAATGCATGGACATGCCAAGTTCTCCAGAGTGAGACACAGTCTCTGCTCCCCTAGATGAAGGTCATGAGAGGGGTCCTCCCTTTATTTACCCACTATTGAAGAGTAGGATATATGAAAATGGGTTTTTAAACTAAACATGTTAAGGGTTCAACAACCCCCTTTTCTCCTCCTCACTATGACGTTAACATCAAAGCCACCCTGGGTATTTGCCCAGCCTGCAGGTGACACACCATGGAGGTGGTCAGGGAACATATTACCCTTCTGCTTCCCTTACTGTTGTCAACTAAAGAAAGAGAAGGGCATCTGTTCACCCGACCTCTAGGCGTCTATTTTGACGTATATGGTGCATGGACATACAGGGCTGGCCTCCAGGAATTAGTATCTGAATCGGTATTGGTAGGTGTCCAGCACACCAGTTAAAATCCAAGCTTTATTTCATAGTAGAAACATTGTCGGGAATTCACCCAGTCAAGTTACTGTGCATAGTTGTGCTGGGATGGTTGCAGTGCCGAACAGCCAAGCCCTGGCTGGTCGACCTATCAGTGAGGCTTGAAGCCAAGCCAATCAGGATCCTGGCTCAGCGTCCAATCCCAAAGCTAGGAGGAGGATTTAAGACTGCTAATCAATGATTGCTATATGACTGTGGTTTTGTGTATCCTGGCTCCTGCATTTTGTGCTACTCACTACTATTGTATTGGAACTTCTAACAGAGGCTTGGCTTCTAGATTAACCCCTTGTCTGCTGATTTGGCTTCTCCAGGTATTCTGACTGTGGCTTGTTTCCAGATTAATCCCTTGTCCACTGTTTTGTCATTATCTGTCTCTCCTGATATTCATCCTGCTTGTCTACTACTCTTTGCACCACCCAGTCATTCTGGTAGGTCTGCCTCCAGCAAGCTTGCATTCGTTTTTTGCTACCTTACCCTAGATATGCCGCAGACGTAACTTGGGTCCCTAGCAGCCAAGTCCATCTGGCCTCAAGGCAGGCTCTGATGAAGAACCTAGTGGTAGGCTATGGTTCCTGATGATTAGGACTGCTAGTAGTTTCTGAGTTCTCTGGCTGGGGTTCTGGACAGTGACCATAGTATTTCCTTACACAAATCACAGAAAATATAAAGCCTAAGGGTAATTACTTACATGGTTTGAGCATAACATAGCTCTTAGTCATAGACTAAGAGCATTGAAACGCAAAAGCAATAAACCTGAGGTTTTATATTTTCTAGGATTTTTCTACCATGAAATAAACTAGCTTGGATTTGAACTGGCGTGGTGTACGCTTACTGATTTTTGGATAATTAGAACTAAAGGCTTCAGTGGAAAGACCTCACCTCATTGTCTGTGACCTCTGACTTCAAGTATGAAGGAATGCGCCATCATAAGGTCAAGGTGCCCTGACGGCATGGGGCAGCATTTTCCAAAAAAATACAATACAGTCATACTTTCCTATCCCTAGGTTTGGTAAAAAGAAGGGGTGGCATCTTCCTTTTAACCATCTTAAACACCAGAATACTAGAAGGACAATTCTGAGCAGCACATGGATGGATACAGGGAGTTAGTAAGAAGGACTCTGGGTATGTCATAAGTGATTTATATTAGTCTAATTCTATCCCAACAATGCATTAGTAACAGCAGAAGTATATATGAAGGACAATACAGTTATCAACTAAGACAAACTGATCTCATGGCACTAGAAAGCACATCTGTCAGCAGGATCAGCCCTATTAAACCAGCCATAATGCCTGGCTGGTAGGGCTGACTTTGCTGATTAAATACATACCTCCCTCTGTTGCTGCGCTCAGGAAAAATAACGTTATTTAAAAATAGGCAAATTAGGGTTTTAGTGCACCAGTCACCTAGTCACTTGGTGCACCTCTGATTCCCTCGCCACTGCCCCCTCCACCTGGATGCCTGGCCCTGTCAATCAAGTGTAAGGGGAGAGCCCAGAGAAGTACAGTGAAGAAGTTAGGTTATACAGAGTGGTTAGGGACCACCCTAGGTGCAATTAAGTCCGGACTGGGGATAAGAAAGGTATGAGTAGGATCAGCTCTACCAGGCACTACAGCTGGATGAATAGGGTTCATCCTGCTGACAGATGCCCTTTTGAACTATTTTACCCGTTGACACATTTTTAACTAATCACATGGTGGAAAAATAAATATAGCCTCGTCATCATTGCTGTCACATCTAGTGAAAGTCAGAGTCACAGCTGAAATCCTGCGATCAGAAAATAAACATAGAAGTACGAGGGCATTCCTATGACTTGTGCAGCCAACCAGAACCCTACTCTGTGCTGATGAGGAGCAATAACTCCCAAACAAATGGGTGTCTCTGGTTCGGAGGGGTAACCTAAGTGATGGTTCAAAGCTCTTTAAAAGGTCAGACATTAGCAACAAGGTAGACGCCTATAGGTGGCGATTTTCTTCCTTGGAAAGCTATTTTCTAAACCTTTTCTCCTTGGATCACCTAAAGACGCCCTACTAGCTGGATCTCTACAAGGAGGAACATTAGCCTTTTGAGGCTTGTAGTCAACTCAAAGAGATGATGATGACTTCAGCTGCCCATATACCTTAGATAGATCTGGCGAATGCTCGTTCAGATATTCCTCCTGCCTCCATGCTTTGAGTCGCATGTGTTCTTAATAAGGAGATGGGACTAAGCATACAAGAAATTGTGAAGGATAGTTCATCCAGCCTTGTAATCACCTTCTCCACATCTCCAGGTGGACGGAGCAAATGCAGGGACAACTATTTGGGACTAAACCACTGCCAGATACCAGAGCTTATATCCCGTGAGAACAACAGATCAAGCATATTGAAATCAAAAATTCTCATTTCAACCAACACCTACCATTGGGGGAAAGTCAGGACACCCCCATACATATAAGATAGTCTGCCGGTCCACCATACTTATGTCTACTATGTATGGCCAGCTTTATTACTACTGATTTCACTGGAATCTCTGAACATCCTCAGGGTTGGTTGCAATTAATGTCTCTTAGAAAGGAGCAGAAAACGTAACTTACCTGGATGGACTTGCTTCTAGCATTGTGGTTTCAATAGTGTCCGGAACTCTGTGTATGGACTCTGTAACCGTAGTGTTAAGGGATTCCCGTGGACGTGGGGTGGGTCTGAAATGAAAAAAGTCATCAGGGTCATCTGCCACTCATCAACATGGTCAATATCTTGTTATTGGCTCTGGTGACTGTTACGGTCTACCTCCTACACTGAACGTTAGAGGAAAATAGATGGTTGTTCCATCATGCGATAAATGCAGTTTAACCTTAGAGTAGTTGTATGGACATACATACTTAGTAGATAAAGGGGTATTCCACTTAAATATATTCTCCTTTGGGGAAGGGGGCGTTAACACAAATTAATGTTGCCATAATGAAAGTATTATATTGAAGATTCCAAGGGACACAGTCCAGGTGAGCTGTGAATAGTGTATAGCGAATCGAAGCCAAACGAATTGACTTCAATCCAAATTTCAGGAAAAGTTCAATTTGCCACGAAGCAGCTTCGTGGTAACTAATCTATTTTTCCTGAAATGGCGGCAAAAAAACCCCAAAACATACTCATCTCATCTATTTGCTAACAGAGAGGCCATTGCGACCATCTTGATTATAGATAGTGTGCGAAATCTCACACGGGGTGACATATGATGTCATCATGCCAGAGCGCTGGCTGGGCACGGTGACTCCATCAGTGATGACATCACCATGCCCCGCCAGCATGATGATGCGACAACGTCATCACGTCACCACAAGATATTTCATGCAGTGTCTTTAATCAAGATGGCTGCGACGGCCTTTCCGTGAGTATTTTTTTTTTTTTTTTTTTTACAGGATTAACCCATGAAAGCCTACAATTGTAGCATCAGATGCTGCGATCAGTGATGAACACGGCATCTGAGGGGTTCAATGATGGGGGGGAGGTGCAATCGCTGTTCCCCATCATTGCGCCAACTACATACAAAGCAATGCGCTTCTGACAAAGTAATTCATCACAAATCAATTTTTTTGGGAAATCTGGCGAAGCAGCCGAATCGATTTTTTCATAACTTCGCTCATCACTAGCTGTGAAGAGACAACAGACCACCCCTTTTTTTTGGGAATCGGTCAGTGTGGGTCCTAAGCTCACTTATAACTTATAAAAAAAATACATTGGTTATTGAAATCTTACATTGGATTCCAAAATGGTGGAAGTTACTTGCCACACTTTGGATATCTGATTAAGTAATTAACGTTAATGAGTCAACGCAGCAACATCAATAGGAACCTGGATTACGGTATAAAGTGTTGTCTGTAGTGAGACCTATATGATGCCATAGGAATGATCATACATAATCATAAGACATTAGGCAGGTAATTATATTTAATACGGAGATAATAACCTTGGGGAGCTACTTCTCTGCTCCGGGGTTCTAGGGCGCTCGGTTTCCGTTTTTGAGGTAATTACAGTTACTCGCCTGTCTCCGGAAGGTGATCTGTTGAGAAATACATATTCAGGAATCCCCAACAATAAATGGGATGGTACAGCAAGAGCATACATTATTTTCAGATATAGTATTGACTGTAGCAGATGCAAAGGATTAATACCTTATCACACGTTCAGATTAATATCAAAATTTTGATAATAGCCTATAAAGTCTAAAAATGTATTGACTGATATACAACTGATGTGACTTATGGCCTAAATAATTCTCCCCTGGTGTCTAGTTACATATTCATCTTGAGAGGTCTCTAATTTAAAGTTTTTGATTTAGTATTTATGTGGGTCAGGATTGATTTCCCATTGTACTTATAGGGGGTCCCACAATGGGTCTTGCCGGCTTTCTGCAGACCACAATACTTTCAGTTCATCCATAAATCAGTGTCATAACTTACCCTGTCCTTTGTAATGATATTCTATTGGGCCCTGTAATATTTATTTATAGTAAAAGATTAAGATGAACCATAATACTACTCTATGAATAATGGTGGTGTTGTGGTCCACAGGTAGGAGGCAGAGCAGACCCCATTGCGGTACCCAAAGTAAGTATGATTGAACATTTAAGGAACCTGTCACGTTGAACAGACATTGAACATGTCTGAGCTGAAGGCAGCATATTATCGAGTAGGAGGAGCTGAGCAGATTTATATTTAGTTTTGTGGGAGAAGATCCAGTATAACCTGTATTTCATTAATTTAAATTCATGCTCATTCTGATCTTTGAAGTCAAGGAGGTGGTCCTATCAGTGATTGACAGCTATATCTGTATACACAGAGGGAGAGAGGCTATCATTCACTGATAGAACTGTCTCCTGGACTTCAAAGCCCAGAATGAGCCTAGATATAAATGAATAAATTATATCTTTTTCTATAAAACTATATATTAATCTGCTCATCTCCTCCTGTTCTATAACATGCTGCCTGCAAATTACTTTGCATTTTCATGGTGACAGGTTCCTTTTAACCTTAACACTGACAAAACCATCTTATAAAATGGTTGTAAATGGTGTAATATAAGTCAAAAAATGGACAAAAAACATCTGAAAATGATTCCTTCTTACCGATTATTGCTTTCATTAAGGCTCTCAGAATCTCGGTATCTGGTGTCATTGACTTCTGTCTCATCCACACAGGTGATAACAGCAGGCTTCGGTGGCTGATTGGTCCTGAAAAAAAAAAAAAAGGATAATTAACAAATAAGTGACAACTTTTATATAGAAATAGCTAAAAAGCAAAAATACAGTACAGTAGTATATGAATTTTTTGTATAAGTTAGACTACAGACTTATACCTTCACAGTAAAAATGTAGACTTGATTACCTCAGCAACTTTTTAAACTCTTGAACTGTTGCCCTTTCATTTTGGTACATGAGCTCACTTTGATTATAACGGTCCTACATGACTAACCAAGACTTCATTCGAGTCTATAAATTGAGGTGCTTAGCTATATCAATTACATATGAAGGACTGAAGGCCTGTACCTAGAAACCCCTTGAGTTTTGGGAATCAGTGAGAGGTCCTGAAGAGAGACCTCAAGAATGTTCTTTTCTGATATGTTTAACAGACACGACATAAAGAAGACACCATAAATTATTATGACAAATTTTTCCAGCATGTCTTATGTTATGATTCATTTCGACTATAGAATAATTTTCATTGGACTCCATAACTTCTAGTGTAGTGGTCAACAATTGCAAAGTGACAACACCCATCATCTTAATTTGGAATCTTTTGTTTTGCAGCAGGTTGAAGAACACTCTCCTAGAGGACATCTATAATATTATTTTCTCTGTTGATGTTGAAGACCTTTATGGTATTATTTTAGGATCTAGGCTATCGTTCTCTAACCTAGTGCTATATGTAGTGTTTGGCCATAACTTTTGTTTGAGATCCGATGTTAAATGACAAGCTTTCTAGTTCTTATTCTACATAAAAATTAAATGTCATAGTCATTCTCCTAACACATACCTGGTACTGTTCAGCTCTGGGGAGATAATAAGGAGCGGAGGTTCCCCTGCAGATTTCTCACTGACAATGAGACATAAATCATACAAAAACAATCATTTACAATTCACATTTTCACTAGTTCCCAACCATATCCAGTGTAAGAAGGTACAAGGAATCATCGTGGATGATAGGTACGTGTCACCGAGGGTCCTGGCCTCGGTGGAGTAAGAGTCGTTTTTTATGTGTCAGCAGCCGTTGCTGTTTGACACCTTAATACTTAGTATGGCTGTATAGCTGATCCGGGATGGCTCTTACTGGAAGTAGTCAAAGTACTGGGTGGGTGACTTCTCCCCATGTTCCAGGCCGGGTTTTGCCAGGTTTAAAAAACAGCCAGCACTGCCAGGTGGGGAGGATTACCTCAGTCTGACAGTGCAGCTCAGGAGGTGTGTGCGCTTGGATTTGAGGCTTGTGCCGTGCTGGAGGGCTAAGACCCGTCTGTAAGGGAAATGGGCCCCCTAAAAGCCTGCTATGGACTGCTGTAGGCAGAACTGCCAACAAGGGGATTTTTCCTATGCAGACTTTTTATTGTGTGGGAACTAACACCAAGACTGCAAAGTAACGTTTTGTTTTTGCTTTATGTGTGAATAAACACGGAAGTTTGATTTAAGAACTCGTAATTTGCCTCTGTACTGCGTAGGCACACCCGGTCTACCAGAGCGAGTCCCCACACCAGCTAGTTTTCTATTCAGTCCTAAGAGAATATGTCTTCAGCTTCCAGCACTTCTAGTATTTGTGTCATTGGCTTGGTTGTAAGTGTATTCTTTGTGGTTAGTTATGGCTTTTATTTTTGGCAGTCACCTTAGGTAGTCAATCTCATGTTCTCAATGGAAACATAGGAGAAGATATTTCACATCTTCGGTGAAGAAGATGTTCCTACTCAATGGTTGTTTGATTTAAAAGACAGCCAAGGAAAGACATTTGGGATGACTTTCCTTAATGGAGATGCTGCTCATATTATCACCCAGACTTCTATCCCTTCCACTGAGTTGGTTTTCTATGGTTGAGATTATCCTCATTTAGCTCTTCCAGAAAATGCAAAGCGGTATCTCCCAAGAAAGAGAACCATCTCACCAGTGATACCTATTGAAAATGGCTCCCTATGAGTCAAGAATTTTCCAACAAGCAGGATGATCTTGGCAGATGTCTCTTTGCATATTTGTTTCCAGTGGAGCATTGCCAATAAGTCTCTGTACCATGGAGTACTACCAGTAAGTCTCATACAGGCCTGGCCTCTTCAAGGAGATTCAGCACCCTGCCTAAGATCTTCCAGAAGAAAAGATGTAACTAACAAATAGACTAAATGCATCAATGCAATGGGCCCGAGCTGCAATACCAGGTATGGCTTATGCAGTAGAGTGGAGCTGTCTCTAAAAGTACGATGCTATGTTTTCTTAAATCGCATATCTTGAAAGCAGAGAACAACTCAGTGTCCCAATGATGAGAGTAAGAACCAGCAATGTAGCATAGACTGTAACACTGACCTGTCTTTGTTGGTTTGACGTGGCACCGGTGTTGGGGTGACGGACCTTTCCTTTGCTACCCTATGAAAAGACATAAAAGAAAAATGATTACAATTATAAACATAGAGGACAATCCAAAGTAGAATGTGGCTCACAAAAGAAAGCTCCAGAAGCTCCGCCATTGATTTAATTGCCACCAGCTACAACTGTTACTCTTTTTAAAGGCCTAATAGACCACTATTAGGCTGCTTCATCATTGCGTGGTCACCTCCTCCCTCCCTGATTATAGACAAATTTAGGGATTAAGGGAGTGTGGCCCCTATAATTTTTTCTGCAGGTTAAAACCACATAGTGACATGTATTCCCTTTTTTTCTAATCTGTTTTTATTTTCTGACTTTAGATTTTGTTTAATTCTATTTCCTGAACATGGATTTTGGGGCGGCCATCTTGCCTGAGCTGTTGTTAACAGCATTTACAGATATGCTTTACAGCAGCCACCATAGGCCAATTACACAATGCACAGAAGGGGAACTCATTAACTTCTATGGGAGAGTTTTCTAGTCATGCTCTGTGAGCTGTGCAGAGGTCAGGCGGGAGTAGATAAGCTGTGGTATCACATACTGTGAAGGGTGGATCCTGTGCCATCTATATATATGGGTGTTATCTGTCATTGTAATCCTACCTGTGATGATGAGATGACTGGTGAAAGGTGATCTGCGCAAAGTATTGCAGCCTATTATTAGGCTTAGTGACCAGTAATAAAACTGCAATATTTTTTAAAACATAGATAGCAACATAAATTTTTTTTAATTACATCACCTAAAATTATTTAAAGAATATATTTAACATGAAACTCGTTTTAAACAATAGGTCATTTTCTCATAAGATTCCCTATGCTGCCACCTGCCTCATCAGGGATTTCCAGTTGAATCTGGGGCACCAGTCCATAGAAAGGATGCCCTGGAGCCGGAAAAGGTACAAAGAAGAGCAACTAAACTGATAAGGGGCATGAAGGGTCTTAGTTATAAGGAAAATAATTAAATTTATTTAGTCTTGAGAAGAGACGTCTAACGGGGGACATGATTAACTTATACAAATATATAAATGGGCAGTACAAAAAATATGGTGAAAAACTGTTCCATGTAAAATCTCCTCAAAAGACAAGGGGCACTGCCTCCGACTAGAGAAGAAAAAGTTCAGTCTCCAGAAGCGTCAAAGCTTCTTTACTGTAAGAACGGTGAATCTGTGGAACAGACTTCATCAGGACGTGGTCACAGCAGGAACAGTGGGTGGTTTAAAAAAAGGCTTAGATGAATTCTTAAAAGTAAATGACATTAATGCTTATCAAAATGTGTAGAAATCTGGGTCTTACTCCACTTTTCTCAAATTCACACCTATCCACCCACCTATCCCTTGGTTGAACTTGATGGACTTATGTCTTTTTTCAAACATATTAACTATGCAACTATGTACTTTTCTTCTGTAGTACATTTAATAGAATTCCTTTTATATAACGTATCAACTTTATTGTATCTTGTATCTTGTATGACTAAGCCAATAGTTATTGAACAACACAAAGCATATTCAGGTGGAGCTACCCTCTAAAAATATGCCTAATGTTTATGTAAAGGACAAATTGAACCGTGGCTAGAAGGGCTCAGCCCCTGATCAATAAAAGTTACCGGATGGGATGACTGTAGGCATACTGCTTATGACCAATACTTCGCCGAGGAATTAAAGGGATGCAAAGCCTAACATCCATCTTATCTGTATTTTATGATAAGTTGAAAACAAGTTATTATTCCCTGTGATCAGCCATTCCAGGCAGACTGTAGTCTTTTTCAATGGGGTGACCGAACACAGGCTACGTGCAACCCCTCAAGGGTTTTCTTCGGTGGATGGAGTTAGAGGCTGCTTTTTTCTCCTAATATGTGGATAATGCATGGGGATACAGATCACCCATATATGTTTCCATGTAGCCATAGGCAAATACACACTATTCCTCCTCTATCTGCATATACAGTCCTACCATTATATTGCATACTAATGGACCAAAATTATAACATTTCAATGCTTGTATGAATCATATATTTCAAAAATATAGGATCCCTATAATGTAAGACATTAATTCATATATTATACCTTCCGCCACTTCAGCCTATTAGTACAGCTTCTGCCATGCCCAGCCAACTAATGGAACCAGCTGTAGTGCCACAACATGGAATCCCCCCCAACAGCATACTTTCAATTTAAGCCTTGAATCGCTTTATGCCAAAAGTTTCCCCCCTAAATGATAAACTTACTGCAGTTCCTCAGCTAAGTCAACCTTGCTGCTGTGTCCACTTCTGCCGAATGCTAGCTTCTCACTCAACCAGTTTACTATTTCAATGCACCGTGGGTCAAATATCAGTATGTAGGGTGTGACCGAGGTGCTGTTCTACTCCCACTGCCACAGCAATTGCATGAATTAGCCATTGTTAGATTGCAATCATATTTGTACTTTGTGTCACTGCAAATTTATATACGTGAGGGCTGAACACAAGGAGAAATGACATGATCGATGAGTCAGATATAAGTCCAGGAGTAGATGACTATGATTTCTCAGTATATGAAAAGAGGACATCATACGATTACAAATCTCAAAGTATGCCTAAAGACTCAGAGAGGTCCTTGTCATGAGATTGGCTGTGGTTCATCAGGGGTGTGAAAAGAAAAGGATTGTAAAGGAGAAGTATGGACCTCTTTGAACCTTGGTGTGGACAGTGACATTTAAGAATCCCCAAGGATGGTAATAAAGTCTAAACAAGTGGGTCCTTGGACAAGACCAGGAATGTCTGAAACGTCATTGAAAAAGACTGAAAGTTGAGAGGGAAAATTGGTGGAGGAAAACCTGCAGGAATATGGATGGATATACAATCATCATGAGGAAGTCATTGAGAAACTTGACGAACCAAACAGAACTCAAAATCTCCACCCATATAGTGACCAGGAGTCAAAACAAAGGGTGGCCATAGACTTAACATAGCTGTCAGCCAAATACGTATTCGGACAGCATCTATTTGTACCAACTCTGTGATAAACAAACACACTTGGCTGAGGGTTTAGTACATGTGTTTTCAATTGGGATATGGGACTGACTAAACAACTACCAAACCCCTCTGGTTGCCTTGAGAAGCAAAGGATTGGGCATGCTCAAATCCAGTGGGCTGTCAGAGAAGAGCTTGGAGGCTCCTATACACGTTTGATAATTGGCCACATTCTATATATCCAATTATTTAAATAACCTAACACTAACCATAGATGTGACATATGAAGTTACTGGTTGCATCAATTTGGAAACCAACCCATGGTCTCATAGATGCCAAATACTTTTGGGTGAAACACAAGATTATCTCCACCAACTTCATATTGACCACTGTTCATCTCTTACATAATGAGTGTTGTCACCCTGCCCAGAAGTCCAACATAATTAGCAAAGAATGCACCATTTTGTGTTGAAGTGTGATGGTGTGTGTTTGTATGTGCATGAATAAATGTGTTTTCTGCTTTAGGGCTTTCAATTTTCCTAGCATAGCTGTAAAATTGACTTGTGTCACAAGCTTGAGCGAATAACTCTGATATCTGAGACCTTTTGCTAGTAGAACAATATTTGCCGAGAACCTGACCTGGTTATTTTACAGGTTTAAAAATCCATTCCTTCTAGCGTTGGGTCTATTATGAGAACCGACCCTTTTAATATTCATGTTCGTTGCTCAACCTACGGTTTTCCAGGTCTTTTGCTAGGCCTAGATGCCCCCTTTGTTCTAGGCTTGGAAGGGAAATTGTTGATTCCACGTCACAGAGACCACTGGGAATAGTCTCATTGTTTAGTGTGTTGATGTTGGCACTGTTCTCCCTTGTTGTCCTGACTGAAGCGAATATGCATGTTCATGAGAAAGAAACTAAAAACCACATAAGAAGAAAACCACAGGAAAGCAAACAGCATTTAGTGCCCCATTGTGTAATGAGCTGTATCAATTGCATCTTCGGTGATGGCAGAATAAGGCCGAGTAAATATGTTCTGTATATGGGTTGCCTTCCAAAAAGAGGGAATTTCCTGTTGTGGAGCATGATTGAAAGACCCGACCTTTTTATTTGCAGTGTCCGGGATCTTAAGGAGGTTCCACCCATGAAAAACTTTTATATGTTCCTATGACATCTCAAAAGTTTAAATTGAATTTAAAGGGAACATGCCATCAACTTTATGCTGACCTCACGGAGGGCAACATAAATTAGTGACAGAAATGCTGATTTCAGCGGTGTGTCACTCATGAGCTAAAAGTAAGTGGTTGCTGAGAACCATCATCATAATCATTGCAGCTCAGGCCTTGAAAAGAGTCAAATCTACCTGAGAAGAGTCATGGTTATTTATAGTCTCCTGCACTCCCCGACCATCTGCTGATGATTGGCAGTTCTCTACTAGTGAGAAAGGGAGACAACTAGGCAGAAGACGGTCAGTCATCAGCAGGTGGGCAGGGAGAGCAGGAATTCATGAATAACCAGGACTCTTCTCCGGTGGCCGTAACTCTTTTCCAGGCCCAGTCTGCAATGATTGTGATGTTGGTTCTCGGTAACCACTTACTTTTAAGTTAGAAATGACAGGCCGCTGAAATCAACTCACCTGTCTCTACTTTATTCTGCTGTTAGTATGGGCTGCATAAAGTTTACTCAGAGGAAACCCACGCAAACACGAGGAGAACATACAAACTCCATGAAGATGTTGTCCTTGTTCAGATCTGAACCTAGGACCCCAGCGCTGCAAGGCACCAGTGCTAACCACTGAGCCACCGTGCTGCCCACGTTGATAACAGGTTCCCTTTAGGCTCCATTCAGACGTCCGTATAAATGGTCCAGATCCGTTCCACAATTATGCGGAACGGGTGCGGACCCATTCATTTTCAATGGGGATGGAAAAGATGCGGACAGCACACAGTGTGCTGTCCGCATCCGCACTTCCGTTCCGCATCTCCGCAAAAAAATAGAACATGTCCTATTCTTGTCCGCAATAGAGGACAAGAATAGGCATTGTCTATTATAGTGCCGCCCATGTGCGGTCCGCAAAACACTTACGGACGTTTGAATGGACCCTTAAAGTGGGAAAGGTTGACATAAGGAATACGATACAATCACTAACCCTAAAAAATAAGGAGTTCTAGAGCTGTGTGTGGTTTTGTGGGAGTGATTGCAGGTGGCTGAGTGTGGATTGCAGCAGAGATCATTGAAAGTTAAGTGTTTGTATTTTTGTACTTGCATTTAAAATCGTTTTTTTTTTTTTTTTTTTCTCTGCTTAATTAAGGCGAGTGCCTGGGGCAACCAGGTGCTATAAATTGAGCCACTTATACTCTACAGAGCCTGCTCTACTAAGTGGCTTCTTATTAAGTGGAGTTAAAAAATAAGGAGTTTAAGAAAAGGAGTTTGGAAACTAAAGTTGGATATAATTTCCTTGTGTGTTGTTGGCTTAATTTTACGTGGTCCTTCAACTACAGCAGACAGGGTCTAAATCTAAATAATTTATACTGTTTTACTTTTTTACTGTTGTAATCCCCATTTAGTATGTGTTGCACAATTTACAACACAGTCCAGTGCACATCTTGCATGATGTATGCAGTCCTGGAACAGCCGTTCAAGGGTGTATATCTTTGTTCTAGATGTGAGCAAATTACCCGTTTGGAATCGCAGATCGAGTCTCTAAATGGGCAAGTTGCAACACTGAGAGGCATTGATAATTTGCAAAAGAGTTTGCTTCTCACCGAGCAAGCACTCTTTGGGGTAGATGAGGGGGAGGGTGACAGAGAGGAGGCTGAGGAAAGTGAGGTAGCTAGCTGGGTAAAAGTTAGAAAGCGGGGTAGAGGGAAGAGTGCCAGAGAGGCTAGCCCTGATCTGACACACCCCAACAAGTTTGCACGTTTGGCAGATGAGGGGGATGTCAGTCCGGGGACGGCACTGCTGCAGCCAGACACTTCCTCTGCCAGTCAGGGGAATGTCAGCTCCAGTAAGCAGGGAACCAGGAGAGCAGGGCAGGCCAGACAGGTGCTGGTAGTGGGAGACTCCATTATTAGGGGAACAGATAGGGAAATCTGTCACAAAGACCGTGATCGCCGAACAGTGTGCTGTCTTCCTGGCGCTAGAGTTCGACACATCGCGGATCGGGTTGACAGATTACTGGGAGGGGCCGGAGACGATCCAGCGGTCATGGTCCATATCGGAACCAATGACAAAGTTAGAGGTAGGTGGAGAGTCCTTAAAAATGATTTCAGGGATTTAGGTCAAAAGCTGAGGGCAAGGACCTCAAAGGTAGTATTTTCCGAAATACTGCCTGTACCACGAGCCACACAAGAAAGGCAATGGGAGATTAGGGAGATTAACAAGTGGCTCAAGAACTGGTGTAGGATGGAGGGGTTTGGGTTCCTGGAGAACTGGGCCGATTTTTCTATCGGCAACAGGCTCTATCGTAGGGACGGGCTGCACCTCAATGGGGAAGGGGCAGCTGTGCTGGGGAGAAAGATGGCTAGAAGGTTGGAGGAGTGTTTAAACTAGGGACTGGGGGGGAGGGTAATTACGTTATAGGAGGGGAAGATAGTGCAGATAGAGACCGGGGGCAAGGTAATAAGAATGGGGGAGGAATGGAAGGAGGGACTAGAACAATTCAGAAGGAAAGGTGTAGGGTAAAAAATATACATAAACCTCTCAAATGTATGTATACTAATGCCAGAAGCCTGACTAATAAAACTGGTGAACTGGAATTAGTGATGTGTGAGGAGGACTATGACATAGTGGGAATAACTGAGACATGGCTGGATGATAGCTATGACTGGGCAGTTAATGTACAAGGTTACAGTCTGTTTAGAAAGGATCGTCAAAACCGGAGAGGGGGAGGGGTCTGCCTTTATATAAAGTCCTGTCTAAAGCCCACAGTCCGAGAATATATAAGTGAGGGACATGAACATGTGGAGTCACTATGGGTAGAGATACATGGAGCTAAAAACAACAATAAATTACTAATAGGAGTTTACTATAAACCACCTAATATACCAGAGTCCACAGAAAATCTACTACTAAACGAGATAGACGAGGCGGCAAATCATAATGAGGTGGTTATTATGGGGGACTTCAACTACCCAGATATAGACTGGGAAACTGAAACTTGTATATCTCATAAGGGAAACAGGTTCGTGGCTATAACCAAAGACAATTACCTCTCCCAACTGGTTCAGGACCCGACTAGAGGGACGGCCATACTGGACTTAGTATTAAAGGGACTCTGTCACCACTTTCTAACCCCCCCTTTTAAAAGTATTGTTATCTCCATGGCGCCCCTGTGATTACAAAGGTGTTGTTAGAAGATAAATTCGCCGTCTCCTTTTGATAAAAAGAGCTTTTATCTAACCTGTCAATCTTCTTGATAAGGTGCCCAGGGCGTTTCTGTTGGTCTCAAGCTGCCGCCCGCCGCGGCCGCCGTTGGTGCCCAGCTCCTCCCCTGATGCTTTCAGCGCCGCCTGAAAGCATCAGGGGAGGAGCTGGGCACCAACGGCGGCGGCGGCGGGCGGCAGCTTGAGACCAACAGAAACGCCCTGGGCACCTTATCAAGAAGATTGACAGGTTAGATAAAAGCTCTTTTTATCAAAAGGAGACGGCGAATTTATCTTCTAACAACACCTTTGTAATCACAGGGGCGCCATGGAGATAACAATACTTTTAAAAGGGGGGGTTAGAAAGTGGTGACAGAGTCCCTTTAACCAATAGACCTGACAGAACAACAGACGTGCAGGTCGGGGGACACCTGGGAAATAGTGACCATAAAGTAATAACTTTCCAATTATCATTCAAAAGAGCGTTTCTACAGGGAGGAACAAAAATACCAAACTTCAAAAAAGCTAAATTTAGCCAACTAAGAGAGGCCATAGGCCAAACTAACTGGGACAAAGTCCTCACAAATACAGACACAAAATGGGATATCTTTAAAAACATCCTAAAAACTCATTGTCAGAGGTACATACCGTATGGTAATAAAAGGTTAAGGAACAAAAAGAAACCAATGTGGATAAATAGAACTGTAAAGAAAGCAATAAATGACAAAAAGAAAGCATATAAAACACTAAAACAGGAGGGTAGCACGGAAGCACTGAAAAACTATAAGGAAAAAAATAGAACATGTAAAAAACAAATAAAAGCGGCCAAACTAGAGACCGAGAGATTAATTGCCAAAGAGAGTAAAACCAACCCTAAAATGTTCGTCAATTATATAAATGTTAAAAAGTATAAAGCTGAAGGTGTTGGCCCTTTAAAGAGTAATGAGGGGGGAGTCGCAGAGAGCGACGAGGAGAAAGCAAAGCTGTTAAATATTTTTTTCTCCAATGTATTCACTGAGGAAAATAAATTGTCAGATGACATGCAGAATGCAAAAATAAATTCCCCATTAAAAGTGTCCTGTCTGACCCAGGAAGAAGTACATCAGCGGCTTAACAAGATTAAAATAGACAAATCGCCAGGACCGGATGGCATACACCCCCGTATCCTAAAGGAATTAAGTAATGTCATAGCCAGACCCTTATTTCTGATATTTGCAGACTCTATACTGACAGGGAGTGTCCCACAGGATTGGCGCGTGGCATATGTGGTGCCAATATTCAAAAAGGGGCCAAAAACAGAGCCTGGAAACTATAGGCCGGTAAGTTTAACATCTGTTGTGGGTAAACTGTTTGAAGGTTTTCTGAGAGATGCTATATTAGAGCATCTCAACGGAAATAAGCAAATAACGCCATATCAGCATGGCTTCGTGAGGGATCGGTCATGTCAAACTAATTTAATCAGTTTCTATGAGGAGGTAAGTTCTAGACTTGACAGCGGCGAATCAATGGATGTCGTATATCTGGACTTCTCCAAAGCATTTGACACTGTACCACATAAAAGGTTAGTATATAAAATGAGAATGCTCGGACTGGGAGAAAACATCTGTATGTGGGTAAGTAACTGGCTGAGTGATAGAAAACAGAGGGTGGTTATTAACGGTACACATTCAGATTGGGTCACTGTCACTAGTGGAGTACCTCAGGGGTCAGTATTGGGCCCTATTCTCTTCAATATATTTATTAATGATCTTGTAGAAGGCTTGCATAGTAAAGTATCAATTTTCGCAGATGACACTAAACTGTGTAAAGTAATTTACACTGAAGAGGACAGTATACTACTACAGAGGGATCTGGATAGATTGGAGGCTTGGGCAGATAAGTGGCAGATGAGGTTTAACACTGATAAATGTAAGGTTATGCACATGGGAAGGAAAAATGCAAGTCACCCGTACATACTAAATGGTAAAACACTCGGTAACACTGACATGGAAAAGGATCTAGGAATTTTAATAAACAGCAAACTAAACAGCAAAAACCAGTGTCAGGCAGCTGCTGCCAAGGCCAACAAGATAATGGGTTGCATCAAAAGGGGCATAGATTCCCGTGATATGAACATAGTCCTACCACTTTACAAATCGCTAGTCAGACCACACATGGAGTACTGTGTACAGTTCTGGGCTCCTGTAAACAAGGCAGACATAGCAGAGCTAGAGAGGGTTCAGAGGAGGGCAACTAAAGTAATAACTGGAATGGGGCAACTACAGTACCCTGAAAGATTATCAAAATTAGGGTTATTCACTTTAGAAAAAAGACGACTGAGGGGAGATCTAATTACTATGTATAAATATATCAGGGGTCAGTACAGAGATCTATCCCATCAGCTATTTATCCCCAGGACTGTGACTGTGACGAGGGGACATCCTCTGCGTCTGGAGGAAAGAAGGTTTGTACACAAACATAGAAGAGGATTCTTTACGGTAAGAGCAGTGAGACTATGGAACTCTCTGCCTGAGGAGGTGGTGATGGTGACTACAATAAAGGAATTCAAGAGGGGCCTGGATGTGTTTCTAGAGCGTAATAATATTACAGGCTATAGCTACTAGAGAGGGGTCGTTGATCCAGGGAGTTATTCTGATTGGAGTCGGGAAGAAATTTTTTATTCCCCTAAAGTGGAGAAAATTGGCTTCTACCTCACAGGGTTTTTTGCCTTCCTCTGGATCAACTTGCAGGATAACAGGCCGAACTGGATGGACAAATGTCTTTTTTCGGCCTTATGTACTATGTTACTATGTTACTATGTTACTATGTAACCCTGACCATAGCTGAGCAAGAGCAAGCCTAAATCCAGAACATAATCTTCCCTGGGAGCCATATATCATAGATTGTTTTTCATTGGAGGTTTGGGGGCTTATCAATAATAATTCCTAGTCAGCAAGGTTTGGCGGGAAACTTTCCCGCCTTTTGGGCACACCATTACTGGGCAGATTTCAGCTGCTTAGTGATATGGCCCGATTGGTTAGCCAGAGGGCCTATAGTAATGTGCGTTTTGTGGAAGAGTCAGTCTGGCCCCTGGTAACAAGAGGTTATTGGTCAACAGGGTTAACATGTGACCATCTAAAGTGATATTTAGGGATGTCTCAGCTGGCTGGTTGAGCCTTGTTTGTGAAACCAGATTGTGAAGCCGTTGGTTCAGTGCCCACCTGCCCTCTCGGTTATTAAGTTGTTGTTTTGGTGCACAGTCTAGTTTCGGTTATGGGTAAAAGTCATCCTAGGTTTGGATGGACTTATGTATTTCTTTTTTGCGGACCCATTAAAATGAATAGTTCCGCAAAAAACCCTGAACGGACACGGAACAAAATACATTTGTGTGCATGAGCTGTAAAGTATATAGGAGAGCTGCAGAGGGTTCAAATCTGTGACCAGATTTAGGGTCCATTCACACGTCCGTTGTTTCTTTCCTGATCTGTTCCGTTTTTTGCGTAACAGATCTGGACCAGTTCTGTACCCATTCATTTTCAATGGGTCCTGAAAAAAATCGGACAGCTCAATGTCTGATTTTTTTTCAGGACCCATTGAAAATGAATGGGTACAGAACTGGTCCAGATCTGTTCCGCAAAAAACGGAACAGATCAGGAAAGAAACAACGGACGTGTGAATGGACCCTAAATGGGATGTAATGAGGCTGGAAAATCAGGCTTGTTCAGCTTGGAAAAAAGAATGTAATAGAAATCCTGGAGCATCTTCTCCTATAACTCTATTGTGCTGTCCCTCTGTTACTCCTACTAGTAGTTTATGAATTAATCCCTATCGTGGTATTATTATTAGTTGGGGGGGGGGGGTGTCCCTGCACAGTCTGACACTGTCAGTCTGGACAGCATCAGACTATACAGGGACATACCCTCCCCCCAAATAGGTGTTGTACTTTTATTCATAATCTTCTAATAGGAATAATTGGGGAACAAACAACATATAGTTATATGAAAAGATGCCTCAGAATCATTATCGCATGAGGAATACAATGATTTAGTATATAAGACATGTCAGGCGACAGGTGCTCTTTAAGAGACCGCCATCATTCATCTCCCTCCTGGAGGTGATCATTCTGTATTTCACGTTTAGCTGTAACTTACCTGGTATTCAAATCAGACCAACTGATCAGATCCTGCTGGGTATCACTACAATACAGAAATATAAATTCATTTCAGACAAAAATATAGTTTATAAGTTATTGTAATCATGAATATAATATTCTAATACATATCATTACCTATAAGAAATGGAGATTTATCAGCCGCTGGGTAGGACAAACTGCCCGGCACTCACATATAAATCTGGCAGGTTCTTTAGTGGTTCATTCATATAGAGGTATCACAGCGCAACGCGTTTCAGCTCTAGATGAGTCTTTCTCCAACGTACATCATATACGCGTCATGCTGCCCCTATTACCTCTATGTGAATGCAGCACTGAAGATCCTGCAGGAACATGAGTGTGGTCAGTTTGTTCTACTGGTATTTGGGGCTGCAACCCCTGACCTCCCGCCCCCCACAGACTGACAAGTGCTGACTGATTCCTCTTTACACCTGAGAAGAAGGGTATGTGCTGAGAGACTTCCAAATCTCCCTAGTGGAGAGTGTCCATATGCACTACCATTCCTACACCCTGCTACTGTCTCTAATAGGCTATAAGGTCCTCCTATATTGTGCATTAATAATATTGCTATGTACCTTATGCAATGTATTTCATGCACTTTGCCTGGTTGTCCAGCAGATGGCAGAGAGAGTATCTTCAGAAAGAATGGAACTTACCATCCCATTCTTCCCCCTTTTTGGGCAGAAGTGGGCTTGTCCTGCTTCCTAACAAGGGAAGTGTTGCAGAAAGCTATAGAATGATAGTGAACTGGAAACAGATGAGTCATGATGCAGTGAGGTGAGCTCACCCCTCCTGCATTAAGAGGGAAGCAGCTCATAGAGCACCATGACTCCTTGCACTTTATAGACTGAGTATTACAAGGGGGTCAATGGCCAAAGGCACCCCACTCAAGGTACCAGAGCTGTCCTAAAGTCCCGTAACCAGACTGAAGCCAGAGAGGGAGAAAGCAAGGTATTCAAGTTTGCCTGCCAGTTTACCCCAAAACCTGCTGGAACCAAGAGAAAGATCAAGTGTTCTCTGGATGAAGTTTATTCAAGTAAAGCTGTTGAACTTAATAATGTCTGGACTCGGATTATTCTCCACCAACACCTATTCTCTTCCGTTTTTACTGCGGAGCCTAACTCTGGGGAGCAACAGTATCCAGGTAGGAGCACTGTGACACACAAAACTATTAAGGCCACATCACCACTCTGGATCCTTAAAAACCTCAGACACGATCGGCCCTGAGGGGTGGCACACTGCACATTGTTTGTGCGTAGACATCTCGCCTGGCCCTGTCAATCCTGCTCCTGTGCAGCTGCTCCATGTAGCAGCACAAGCACAGAGGCTCTATGCTGCTGCCTGAGCAGTGCAGCTGAAGACTGTGCATGCATCCTTACACTTCTGGGTGTACTGCTGCTGTAAATCGGCTTCAGCAAAAAACGCACCAAATGTCGCAGAATTACATGCATAAAAATGCAGTGTTTTACAGGACCATCAAAGTGAATTCTTATACACACAATGCAGAAAAAATCTGCAGCAGAAACTGACCTGAGGTGCAGATTTTAAATCTGCAGTGTGTCAATTTATACAGGTCAGTTTCTGCTGCAGATTATGTTTCTGCAGTGTGTAAGGGTACATTCATACAACAATGAAAAAAAATGGCTGTTAAAAACAGACTCAGTTTTTCATGGCCATTTTGCATCAGTGTGTGCATCCATTTTCAGTCCATTTTTAATGTCTGTTTTGCATCCGTTTTTAACGTCAGGTAAAAATGAACGTTGAAAATGGATGAATTTTATTGTATTAAAAAAAGCTTAGCACCTGCAGTGCCCTCAGTTTATATACTGCTCCCCCGTCGTGCCCTAGCATAGATAATGCCCCTCAGTAGTACCTCCATTTTAAATAATGCCTCCAACAGTGCCCTGTGTCGATATTGTAACCCTCCAAGACCCCTCAGCATGTATAATGGTGCCCCATTGTGCCATAATATATATAATGCCCCCTTTGTGATATATATATATATATATACAGTACAGACCAAAAGTTTGGACACACCTTCTCATTCAAAGAGTTTTCTTTATTTTCATGACTATGAAGGCATCAATACTATGAATTAACACATGTGGAATTATATACATAACAAACAAGTGTGAAACAACTGAAAATATGTCATATTCTAGGTTCTTCAAAGTAGCCACCTTTTGCTTTGATTACTGCTTTGCACACTCTTGGCATTCTCTTGATGAGCTTCAAGAGGTAGTCCCCTGAAATGGTCTTCCAACAGAGATGCTTAGCACTTGTTGGCCCTTTTGCCTTCACTCTGCGGTCCAGCTCACCCCAAACCATCTCGATTGGGTTCAGGTCCAGTGACTGTGGAGGCCAGGTCATCTGGCGCAGCACCCCATCACTCTCCTTCATGGTCAAATAGCCCTTACTTTCAAAGTTTTCCCAATTTTTCGGCTGACTGACTGACCTTCATTTTTTAAAGTAATGATGGCAACTCGTTTTTCTTTACTTAGCTGCTTTTTTCTTGCCATAATACAAATTCTAACAGTCTATTCAGTAGGACTATCAGCTGTGTATCCACCTGACTTCTCCTCAACGCAACTGATGGTCCCAACTCCATTTATAAGGCAAGAAATCCCACTTATTAAACCTGACAGGGCACACCTGTGAAGTGAAAACCATTTCAGGGGACTACCTCTTGAAGCTCATCAAGAGAATGCCAAGAGTGTGCAAAGCAGTAATCAAAGCAAAAGGTGGCTACTTTGAAGAACCTATAATATGACATATTTTCAGTTGTTTCACACTTGTTTGTTATGTATATAATTCCACATGTGTTAATTCATAGTTTTGATACCTTCAGTGTGAATCTACAATTTTCATAGTCATGAAAATAAAGAAAACTCTTTGAATGAGAAGGTGTGTCCAAACTTTTGGTCTGTACTGTATATACACTGTATATATATATACACTGTGTATCTATACATATACAGTATATATAGATAGATAGATATATATACATATACACTGTGTGTGTGTATATATATATATATATATATATATATATATCCCTCCCCTTCTCTCCACGGCATTAAAAAAAATACTGACCTCACCCCAGGCACAGTAGAATCACTCACTCCACACTAGAGAAAGCAGGACACAAGGTCAGGTCCTGCTGCCATCAGTGCAGTGAAAGTGTTCTTGGCTGTTTTTCACTTTTTGTGGACATTTGCCCGTTTCCCCTATGCATCAGCTCCTTACTTTATTTCACTTTAAAGGGTTAACTTGCACTAACTTATACTGTTTAATACTGAATAACTGTATTTTGTGTGTATGTTGTGATGAATATCCTGTTTACTTGCACTGTATTTGCACGGCACTGTGGAAACGGTCAATGAAAACTAAGTGACTTTTGGGACTTTGTCGCTAATAATAAGAAGCTGGTAATTTTTACAGTTACCATAAGGGTTAAAGAAGAGTATGCTTTGGAGGGAAAAAGCCAGCCTTGTTTACCACCAAAACCAGACTGGTTTAGCTCTGTTATTATATATTAAGACTTCTTTTTGTCTGGAAAAACTACTGTGTCATTGACTTTGAGTATTATTGAGGGTCTAACACAAGTCTATAAGAGACAATAACTGTAACATTGTATTTGTTTGAGTTGTGTTTCTCCACTCAGTTCAGCTAGAAATTGTACACTGCTCAAAAAAATAAAGGGAACACAAAAATAACACATCCTAGATCTGAATTAAATATTTTTCTGAAATACTTTGTTCTTTACATAGTTGAATGTGCTGACAACAAAATCACACAAAAATAAAAAAATGGAAATCAAATTTTTCAACCCATGTTGACGTTGGTGGATAGAGCAAGACATGATGTCCCAGATGTGCTCAATTGGATTCAGGTCTGGGGAGCGGGCGGGCCAGTCCATAGCATCAATGCCTTCGTCTTGCAGGAACTGCTGACACACTCCAGCCACATGAGGTCTAGCATTGTCTTGCATTAGGAGGAACCCAGGGCCAACCGCACCAGCATATGGTCTCACAAGGGGTCTGAGGCTACCTCTGGCGAGCACATGGAGGGCTGTGCGGCCCTCCAAAGAAATGCCACCCCACACCATTACTGACACAATGCCAAACCGGTCATGCTGGAGGATTTTGCAGGCAGCAGAACGTTCTCCACGGCGTCTCAAGACTCTGTCACGTCTGTCACATGTGCTCAGTGGGAACCTGCTTTCATCTGTGAAGAGCACAGGGCGCCAGTGGCGAATTTGCCAATATTGGTGTTCTGTTGAAAATGCCAAACGTCCTGCATGGTGTTGGGCTGTAAGCACAACCCCCACCTGTGGACGTCGGGCCCTCATATCACCCTCATGGAGTCTGTTTCTGACCGTTTGAGCAGACACATGCACATTTGTGGCCTGCTGGAGGTCATTTTGCAGGGCTCTGGCAGTGCTCCTCCTGTTCCTCCTTGCACAAAGGCGGAGGTAGCGGTCGGGCTGCTGGGTTGTTGCCCTCCTACGGCCTCCTCCACGTCTCCTGATGTACTGGCCTGTCTCCTGGTAGCGCCTCCATGCTCTGGACACTACGCTGACAGACACAGCAAACCTTCTTGCCACAGCTCGCATTGATGTGCCATCCTGGATAAGCTGCACTACCTGAGCCACTTGTGTGGGTTGTAGACTCTGTCTCATGCTACCACTAGAGTGAAACCACCGCCAGCATTCAAAAGTGACCAAAACATCAGCCAGGAAGCATAGGAATTGAGAAGTGGTCTGTGGTCACCACCTGCAGAACCACTCCTTTATTGGGGGTGTCTTGCTAATTGCCTATAATTTCCACCTGTTGTCTATCCTATTTGCACAACAGCATGTGAAATTGATTGTCACTCAGTGTTGCTTCCTAAGTGGACAGTTTGATTTCACAGAAGTGTGATTGACTTGGAGTTACATTGTGTTGTTTAAGTGTTCCCTTTATTTTTTTGAGAAGTGTATATAAGGACAGCAGTCAGAGCCCCTAGTCTGGTCTGCAGTTAGGAATCAGTGCTCAGCACCGGACATGGAAAAAGTTTTAAGAAAGAAACCTCAGTCCTCTACCCCTAGTGCGGCCAAGATGGCGCAGAGTGCTGCTCAACACTCTGACGCAGAGGACTTCTCTGAAATGGGCAGCATCTCAGACGCATTGGATCACAGATCTACCCGAAGAGACCCTTCTATATCAAAATCTATCCTCCAGGACGTGCTGGAGTTGGCACTCTCACCATTAAAAAGAGATCTCGTTGATATAAAAGAGGACCTGCGTCATCTGGGCCACAGAGTTATGACATTGGAGAACACCCAGAAAGCCATCTTTACCTACAGGGAAAAGACTGGACATGCTCTATAGGCACATAAAGCACTTCTTAATGAGGCTTTTCTCAAGCTTGAAGATCAGGAGAACCACAGTCGCAGGCGGAATTTGAGGATCCGTGGCCTACCTGTCACCGCCAGTTCTGTGAAAAGGTCTGGCAGACATTCTTCTCTACCTCTTGCATGCCGTTCTTTCTTTTGTTTTCACTTTGTCATCTCCTTTCCTTCTCCCAGGTGTCACCTATTTAGACTAATTGTCTCCCTTTATATTCCCTCCCATACTGCCTCACTTTGCGGTTTATATTACTTCCTGGATGAGGTGTTCACTGCTGGAGGCTGCTGCTGCTGTTTGCTAAGATAAGACTTTTTCTTTATTTGTGTTTCCTTGCTGGCTTGATTCTAGGTGGCCCTGACTCCGTCCTTATTAAGTGAAGGGAGCCGGTGGTCGTGTCCCCTCACTATTATAGGGTCTTCAGGTGTCACACAGTCTTAGGTACGTGGGCATGAAATCGTCTACCATTCAGACCCTTGCATGGGCATAGCAGTTAGGGAGAGCTCTTAGGGTTTTATAGGGCTCACCCATATGCTCCTTAGTTTGGGATCAAGCCAGTCGGATGTTTATTTATAAGTTCCAGCTATCTGCAACATCATCCGTGACACTACCTGAATCGATCGCCCCAGAAGCACTATCTAAAGTAGCAAGGGAGTTATTCGCCTCACTACTAGGTCCTGAGAGAGCTGTCCAATTTGTGATTAGAAGAATCCACAGGGCATTGCGATGGAAACCCAAACCGAATGAACCACTGCGTGATACCATATGTGGCCTACTAAGCTACGTCGACACTGCGGAGCTCCTGAAAAGTAGCAGAGAGTCTACTCAACTCAGATTTGGCTCCTTCCACCTTGGCTAAGCATTGAATATTGCGTCCCCTTTTAAAAGCCTTAAAAGCCTCAGCGACCCCGTTTCGATGGCTCTACCCTTTTGGCCTTGCTATTGCAAAAAACAGGAAGCAAATTACCATCAGATCTCCTCAGGATCTGAAAGCGGCCTGGGAATCGCTTGGAATTACACCCATCAAAATACCATCCTGGATGCCTGCCGACCAAGGTGATCCGTTTCCAAGATCTCCCCATCCAGATACCTGGCACCTGGTTTCACCTGGGAAGACGGACAAGGCCAAACGAGGACGCCTGTCAAGGTTCAAGACCTAAATGAGTTTTTTCCTTGCACATGCCTAATGCTTCCTCTATGTATGTCCAGATCTCACAGATAGAGACCCACTGTCCTATCATTTATCTGAACTCCCCCCCCCCCACTCCTTTACTTCCCAACACATCCCTCAAGTATTACCCGGGCTTGTACGACGGGCGGGTGTGGGCCCCGGGCTTGTAGGGCGGGTGTGGGCTCCCTCTCCCATATTTGGTAGTACTGCCCACGCATACAACCTTTTTGGTCAGAAGTGGGCTCCTTGATAGACCAAATCTGCCTTACGAAACTCACTCTAGATCCTAAACGATAACCTCACACCAACCAACCACAATCTACCTACTATGCTCATTACAGCAGCACGTTTACTTATCCCATATCTCTGGAAGAGTGACTCTGCTCCCACCATCTCAGCTTGGACAGAGAAAGTAGACCAGATATACCGTTTCGAGGAGTTAGCCCATTGGGAGACTCACGCCCGATCGACATTCCTAAAGATCTGGGGACCATGGAAAGCTTTTAGAGGATTCAACCCATAGTGCCTCTTCCCCTACCAGAGGTAATTCTGCTTTTGTAATAGCCTGACTGACGTGGAGGGCGTTGGATAACCAGTTGACTCTATGCCCAGTTCTCCTTCAGAGGTCCCAGCGAACCAGACACCCGTGGTTACTGACCCCAAATCATTTCATAGATGACTGTCCCCAATAACCCTCGCCATGCAGCTCTTGCACTGTACTTAGTCCCCCACCCCCTACTTCCCCCTTAAGCCCCTCCACTCCTCTCCCTTTCCCTCCTTTCACTCTTTTCCTCATCCCCTGATCTGCCCCCTCTTTTTACTACTTTTTATTCCTGCACTATTCATGCTGCTCATTCCCTAGATACTCTTGGACCATGAGCCTTTTTTCCTCTCACAGATCCTTGATGTAACTTCACAAGAAAACCTGTGTTCGCTCTTATTGCTTAAATTGTCATGTTACTTTATTGTTCGCAATTGTACAACTGAGACATGTATACCTTTATTCTTCAATAAAAAGAGATTTGACAAAAAAAAAAAAGAACCTTCTTCTGCCAAGAAGGAGACTGGAGAAGCCAGTCTTTTGCTTTGCCTGTATTGTTTTGCAGAAAACAGTATTACAGAGGCTCTACTGACTTGCGCAACACTGTTAGGTGCTCTCTCCAAATATGGCAGTACCAATTGCCAAAATGATTGATATAGTAAAAGTTTCACAGGATGGAGGGCACTCAAAATGACTGGGTATATATAGGAGGTCAATAATTCAATAATATATGAGATAAATCTCACTTTTTTATTAGTTGTAAAATTATACCTTTCTGCAAATGATGACTATAAAAACAACTTTCAATAGTGATATAGCGTACAGTAGCAGTGAAATTTCATCAGGAAAAAAAGGTATCAGGAACACTATGATTCCTCTTATGGAGTAAAAAATAAAAAGTACAAAGTAGTCCTTATGTCACTAAAGGATGCCTACCTATGCAGATGATCAGTCTGCATATAGGTTTTAATATTGGAATGAAGTAAGTCCGCTTATCTCCTCTTGTGTCCTGAGAATATAGTCACTTCAAGTAAAAAAGCTGGAACAGTCTTACCCCATGTGGATGTACTCCGGGCAGCTGCTACAAAAGAAATATCCTTGCTGAGGTCGTCCGATCCTCTGCGGCGTGTAGCGGTGGTGCGCACGTGTCCTTCGGCGTCCTCGGCGTCTTCTTGTGTTCCGGCTTCCTGGATCGCTGCGTCACTCTCTGTTACACAGGATGTGACGTTCCTATGACCGGAAGTATCGGTCTGTTGTTCCGGCCTGCTGACCGATTTATCAGCAAGCTATATACTGATATTCACCTTTAATTGAAAAAAGGACTTTTTTGGTACATAATCCAAGTACTACTCTGGGTAAAACCAAACGCGTTTCGGTGCACTCTTGCACCTTCATCAGTGATGAAGGTGCAAGAGTGCACCGAAACGCGTTTGGTTTTACCCAGAGTAGTACTTGGATTATGTACCAAAAAAGTCCTTTTTTCAATTAAAGGTGAATATCAGTATATAGCTTGCTGATAAATCGGTCAGCAGGCCGGAACAACAGACCGATACTTCCGGTCATAGGAACGTCACATCCTGTGTAACAGAGAGTGACGCAGCGATCCAGGAAGCCGGAACACAAGAAGACGCCGAGGACGCCGAAGGACACGTGCGCACCACCGCTACACGCCGCAGAGGATCGGACGACCTCAGCAAGGATATTTCTTTTGTAGCAGCTGCCCGGAGTACATCCACATGGGGTAAGACTGTTCCAGCTTTTTTACTTGAAGTGACTATATTCTCAGGACACAAGAGGAGATAAGCGGACTTACTTCATTCCAATATTAAAACCTATATGCAGACTGATCATCTGCATAGGTAGGCATCCTTTAGTGACATAAGGACTACTTTGTACTTTTTATTTTTTACTCCATAAGAGGAATCATAGTGTTCCTGATACCTTTTTTTCCTGATGAAATTTCACTGCTACTGTACGCTATATCACTATTGAAAGTTGTTTTTATAGTCATCATTTGCAGAAAGGTATAATTTTACAACAAATAAAAAAGTGAGATTTATCTCATATATTATTGAATTATTGACCTCCTATATATACCCAGTCATTTTGAGTGCCCTCCATCCTGTAAAACTTTTACTGTATTGTTTTGCACTTGAATTCCTCCAGTAAAGAAGCATACTGGTTTACTGCAGACCCTGACTCTCTGCACTTAACTGTGGTGCACCTTGCCTTGCCATCCCTTCCGGAGAGCAGCAACACATGGTGACACCTCAACAGTGTCCGGGGGACCCAGCCTACCGGGGCCACCCCAAACCTGGCCACTGCAACACTGCAGATTATGTGCCTGCACTTCTGCAGCAGGAAATCTCAAGCATTTCTGCCACGTGTGACCATATCCTTAAGGCAACATTCACACCACCGTTTTAACAACAATGACAGTCTATGCGGTTATTCACATGGCCGTAAATAAGGAACGTAAAAAAATAGGACATATCCTATTCTGTCAGTTTCTACTGACGAACAGCTCCATACCATTGAAGGGGCCATTTCTCAGAAAGGCATCAGGGGAAAAAACGTGTGAACGTAGCCTTAGAATATAACTCGATAATCACATGATTATTGAAACTGTGTTACCAAGTGAATGCCGTACTAGGAACCTGGGTTTTAGTGTTGAGCACGAATATTCGAATAGTGAATTTTTATCGTGAATATCGCCACTTCGAGAAATAGAAAACAAAATATTCGTGAAATATCGCAAATTCAAATATAGCCACTGCCGTTCACTAGTGTTTTGGGGAGTAAAGTCCAAAATGCAGTGATATTACGCCACTGTGCCCCTGATATATCACCCTCTCTTGGATGAATGAAGCTTTTGGACTTGGTGAGAAATCTGCCAGATATTTTCAGTTTTCAGATAGATGACGAATCTCACCTGGTGGTAGCTGCTCCGACTTCTTTTGGCTTCGCCTCCATTCTGGGCGCAGGTTTAGAGGATGGGCTGAAATGATAACACAACAGCGGATCATTACAGATACGTGGGACTGAGACACAATGACAGTCCTTTAGTCCAGCATTTTGTTACCCAGAATATCCTGATAATCTGGTAGTTGTTTCCATCACAAAATATTGACAATTTTTTCCCAGAACTTTTTCTATTTTTAGGGAAGGGGTTGTGTTTTTTTTTTTAATACTTTTTGGCTCAATAATCCAGAATATTGGATCATTCAGAATCTGTGAAGTCCCACATACCGGTTTAAAGGAATGTTAATGCAGAATGTGAACACTATAGCCACCATCGTGTACTGAAATCAGTGGTCCGACAGTTTATTATTAAGTCGCCCCATAGACAGGAGCAGACAGGTCGCTATGTACTAATATACACCCCATCCTGTTTTATGCTAGTGGCCGGTCGGAGGTACAGAGGTACTACTGATATAATGTGTGCAGAGGTTTGGATTCTGGTGGGAACCAATGGGATTGTATGATCAGCCATCGTCCAGACAAGCAAACTAACACTGTCCGATTCTCTATACGAAGCCATCTAACACACCTATGTAGGTACATCCGCCTCTGGACATTTACATCACACAAGGACAAAGTTACAACGTAACAGCCTCTTATATGATTTCATCCCCATAGTCCAGCTATGATGGGAATGATGAGGGTTTGACTCCCTTACCTCTCATTTATTGTCTCTATAGTGACTTTAGCGCGTGTTGTTGAATATGTTGTCTCAGTTGTTCTGTTTGTTACTCCATTGTTATCTATATCACTGTAATATAATGGGAGATATTGTATTACTGTAGATAGATAGATAGATAGATAGATAGATAGATAGATAAATAGATTAGATTAACTAGATATATAGATAATCGATAAATACATAGAAAGATAATAGATAGATATTAGATAGATAGATTTTGGATAGATAGATAGATAGATAGTAGATAGATATATAGATGATAGATAGATAGATTGATAGATAGATAGATATTGGATAGATAGATAGATAGATAGATAGATAGATAGATATTGGATAGATGATAGATAGATAGATAGATAGATAGATAGATAGATTAAACAAAATCTCCTGTAGTTTACCTTTCGTCTCTGATGAGAGAGATCTTCCCAGGTCCAGCCTGTATATTTGGCCGTGTATTCTCCGTGGCTCTTGTGGACAGTGATGAAGATGTTAATTTTAAGGAATCCGGCCCATCTTTGCTGTGTTTCAAAAAACAATAGTGTGAAATAAAATCTTTTCACAGTATATTACATATTATTACATATCACCATAAATATGGGTAAATGTTACTATTTAGGAATGTTTCAGCACAAACATCACATGGTTTTAAAGGTGCTGGTCCATCTGGGACACTGGTGCCATCAATGTCAGACAGGTGTGGGTCCCACCTCTGGGACCCATAGAGAATGGGGCCCCTAAAGTGAAGGAGAGCAGGCACACAGGCATAAAGGGCTCACCGTTCATCACTATAAGGCCTCTTTCACACGGGCGTTGCGGGAAAATGTGCGGGTGCGTTGCGGGAACACCCGCGATTTTTCCGCGCGAGTGCAAAACACTGTAATGCGTTTTGCACGCGCGTGAGAAAAATCACGCATGTTTGGTACCCAAACCCGAACTTCTTCACAGAAGTTCGGGCTTGGGATCGGTGTTCTGTAGATTGTATTATTTTCCCTTATAACATGGTTATAAGGGAAAATAATAGCATTCTGAATACAGAATGCAAAGTAAACTAGCGCTGGAGGGGTTAAAAATAAATAAATAATAATTTAACTCACCTTAGTCCACTTGATAGCGCAGCCGGCATCTCCTTCTGTATTCTTTCTTTAGGACCTAGGTAAAGGACCTTTGATGACGTCACTCCGGTCATCACATGATCCATCACCATGGTAAAAGATCATGTGACGTACCATGTGATGACCGGAGTGACGTCATCAAAGGTCCTTTACCCAGGTCCTAAAGAAAGAATACAGAAGGAGATGCCGGCTGCGCTATCAAGTGGACTAAGGTGAGTTAAATTATAAAAAACAATTTAACCCCTCCAGTGCTAGTTTACTATGCATTCTGTATTCAGAATGCTATTATTTTCCCTTATAACTATGTTATAAGGGAAAATAATAATAATGATCGGGTCTCCATCCCGATCATCTCCTAGCAACCGTGCGTGAAAATCGCACCGCATCCGCACTTGCTTGCGGATGCTTGCGATTTTCACGCAACCCCATTCACTTCTATGGGGCCTGCGTTGCGTGAAAAACGCAGAATATAGAGCATGCTGCGATTTTCACGCAACGCACAAGTGATGCATGAAAATCACTGCTCATGTGAACAGCCCCATAGAAATGAATGGGTCGGTATTCAGTGCGGGTGCAATGCGTTCAACTCACGCATCGCATCCGCGCGGAATACTCGCCCGTGTGAAAGGGGCCTAAGAGTTCTGAAAATAGCCAAGGGAGAGCACGCAGCAATTTTCGGAAGTCCCATAGCGGTCAATGGAGAGCACACCGCACAAGAGCGGCCACCTTTCCGTTCTCCGTAATGAGAGTGACGGAAATAGCCGAGCCGGAGCTTCCATAGCGGTGAACAGAGGGTGGCCGTGCATGTGCAGAGGCCCCGTTCTGGAGACAGAAGCAGGACCCAATCTACCATCCTAGAGATATGCCATCAATGTCCCAGATGGGAATACCTCTTTAAATGATAAATATGAGCAAAACTTTTTGCCCATAGAAAACACAGAAACATACATTGCTACTTATAGGGGGCAGCTTACAAAATACATTTGTGTACTAGAAAATCAATTATGTTCAAGACACAAGGAATGGAGTCAACCACTAATGAGACCCAAGATTCACATAAGGAGGACGGGTACGGTGCCACAGATAAGGGAGGGGAATAAAATGATTATTTTTTTTATTTTAAGCTTATCGGAGGACTTGTCTGAGATTTTTAATTATGAATTAAGAATTTAATTATTTTTAATTATTGGATAACCCCTTTTGTGTCTTGATATGATGCCACTCTTTCACAAAATAGTAAGCTCTATGACAGAAGCATTAGTGTTATTGTCATGTACCACTATCTTTTTGAGTAGATTTACTTCTTAAAGAGGACCTGTCCCCTCTCCTGACATGTCGGTTTTAGTAACTACTTGCATTCCCCGTGGAATAAGAATTGTTTTGCACTTGAATTCCTCCAGTAAAGAAGAATACTGGTTTACTGCAGACCCTGACTCTCTGCACTTAAAGGGACTCTGTCACCACTTTCTAACCCCCCCTTTTCAAAGTATTGTTATCTGCATGGCGCCCCTGTGATTATAAATGTGTTGTTAGAAGTTAAATTCGCCGTCTCCTTTTGATAAAAAGAGCTTTTATCTAACCTGTCAATCTTCTTGATAAGGTGCCCAGGGCGTTTCTTTTCGTCTCAATCTGCCGCCCGCCGCCGCCACCGTTGGTGCCCAGCTCCTCCCCTCATGCTTTCAGCGCCGCCTGAATGTAATCAAATACGCCTCCGGCTCTCTCTCAGTGCCCCCTCCTCCTTTTCAAAGATCCCGCGCGTGCGCACAGGGCTGTGCCTGATGCGCCCGTGCGGACATTTACAATCAGCCTCATTGAGCGAAGTGCGCATGCGCGCACTTCGCTCAACCTCCTCATCAGACGAGCACTGCAGCCAGCCGGCTGCAGTGCTCGTCTGATGAGGAGGTTGAGCGAAGTGCGCGCATGCGCACTTCGCTCAATGAGGCTGATTGTAAATGTCCGCACGGGCGCATCAGGCACAGCCCTGTGCGCACGCGCGGGATCTTTGAAAAGGAGGAGGGGGCACTGAGAGAGAGCCGGAGGCGTATTTGATTACATTCAGGCGGCGCTGAAAGCATGAGGGGAGGAGCTGGGCACCAACGGTGGCGGCGGCGGGCGGCAGATTGAGACGAAAAGAAACGCCCTGGGCACCTTATCAAGAAGATTGACAGGTTAGATAAAAGCTCTTTTTATCAAAAGGAGACGGCGAATTTAACTTCTAACAACACATTTATAATCACAGGGGCGCCATGCAGATAACAATACTTTGAAAAGGGGGGGTTAGAAAGTGGTGACAGAGTCCCTTTAACTGTGGTGCACCATGCCTTGCCATCCCTTCCGGAGAGCAGCAACACATGGTGACACCTCAACAGTGTCCGGGGGACCCAGCCTACCGGGGCCACCCCAAACCTGGCCACTGCAACACTGCAGATTATGTGCCTGCACTTCTGCAGCAGGAAATCTCAAGCATTTCTGCCACGTGTGACCATATCCTTAAGGCAACATTCACACCACCGTTTTAACAACAATGACAGTCTATGCGGTTACTCACATGGCCGTAAATAAGGAACGTAAAAAAATAGGACATATCCTATTCTGTCCGTTTCTACTGACAAACAGCTCCATACCATTGAAGGGGCCATTTCTCAGAAAGGCATCAGGGGAAAAAATGGCCGTTAAAAACTGTCGTGTGAACGTAGCCTTAGAATATAACTCGATAATCACATGATTATCGAAACTGTGTTACCAAGTGAATGCCGTACTAGGAACCTGGGTTTTAGTGTTGAGCACGAATATTCGAATAGCAAATTTTTATCGCGAATATCGCCACTTCGAGAATTCGCGAATATTTAGAATATAGTGCTATATATTCGTTATATCGAATATTCGGCATTCTTTTTCCATCTGAACACGATTCCTCTCTGCTTTCTTGCTTGTGGGCCAATGAGAAGGAAGCAATGTCAAGTTCACAGCAATACTTAGTGCACCAATCAGTAATCTGTAGTCAGACCTGCTAAAATGTGAAGTTGCACGTATTGCGCCAAAATATTCCAATCACTGCCGATTAGCGCAATCGCAAATATATTGGAGCACTTGACTCTATCTGCATATAAAGCTATTGTAGTGTTCTGCCGTGCCAACCATTTTCTCCAGTCTCAGGAAACTTCTAGCAGCTTGAAAAATGTAGCCAAAGTGACCCACGTCTGTATTTCGCGTTACGAATTCACCTTACGCAATTTTCTGCATTGCCGATTTTTCGCATTCAATAAAATAAATATCGAATTCTCGAAATTCGCGAATATATGAAGAATATTCTACAAAATATTTGTGAAATATCGCGAATTCGAATATAGCCCCTGCCGCTCATCACTAGTGTTTAGGGGAGTACAGTCCAAAATGCAGTCATATTACGCCACTGTGCCCCTGATATATTACCCTCTCTTGGATGAATGAAGCTTTTGGACTTGGTGAGAAATCTGCCAGATATTTTCAGTTTACAGATAGATGACGAATCTCACCTGGTGGTAGCTGCTCCGGCTTCTTTTGGCTTCGCCTCCATTCTGGGCGCAGGTTTAGAGGATGGGCTGAAATGATAACACAACAGCGGATCATTACAGATACGTGGGACTGAGACACAATGACAGTCCTTTAGTCCAGCATTTTGTTACCCAGAATATCCTGATAATCTGGTAGTTGTTTCCATCACAAAATATTGTCCTTAGGGAAGGGGGTGTTTTTTTAAAATACGTTTTGGCTCAATAATCCAGAATATTGGATTATTCGGAATCTGTGAAGTCCCACATACCGGGTTTAAAGGAATGTTAATGTAGAATGTGAACACTATAGCCACCATTGTGTACTGAAATCAGTGGTCCGACAGTTTATTATAAAGTCGCCCCATAGACAGGAGCAGACAGGTCGCTATGTACTAATATACACCCCATCCTGTTTTATGCTAGTGGCGGGTCAGAAGTACAGAGGTACTACTGATATAATGTGTGCAGAGGTTTGGATTCTGGTGGGAACCAATGGGATTGTATGATCAGCCATCGTCCAGACAAGCAAACTAACACTGTCCGATTCTCTATACGAAGCCATCTAACACACCTATGTAGGTACATCCGCCTCTGGACATTTACATCACACAAGGACAAAGTTACAACGTAACAGCCTCTTATATGATTTCATCACCATAGTCCAGCTATGATGGGAATGATGAGGGTTTGACTCCCTTACCTCTCATTTATTGTCTCTATAGTGACTTTAGCGCGTGTTGTTGAATATGTTGTCTCAGTTGTTCTGTTTGTTACTCCATTGTTATCTATATCACTGTAATATAATGGGAGATATTGTATTACTGTAGATAGATAGATAGATAGATAGATAGATTAAACAAAATCTCCTGTAGTTTACCTTTCGTCTCTGATAAGAGAGATCTTCCCAGGTCCAGCCTGTATATTTGGCCGTGTATTCTCCGTGGCTCTTGTGGACAGTGATGAAGATGTTAATTTTAAGGAATCCGGCACATCTTTGCTGTGTTTAAAAAAACAATAGTGTGAAATAAAATCTTTCCACAGTATATTACATATTATTACATATCACCATAAATATGGGTAAATGTTACTATTTAGGAATGTTTCAGCACAAACATCACATGGTTTTAAAGGTGCTGGTCCATCTGGGACACTGGTGCCATCAATAGAGAATGGGGCCCCCAAAGTGAAGGAGAGCAGGCACACATGCATAAAGGGCTCACCGTTCATAACTGTAACGGGGTTCCGAAGATGCACTCGGTCCCCCATTAGCCACAGACCTGCTGCTTAGCTTCGGGATTAAGGATCTGTGTTTTACCTCGTTCCCAGGGCGGCTTTACTAGCTGGATGGCTCCCTGCTCTTAAGTCTGCCTTGAGCGCCAAGCTGATCACTCGGTGCTCGACTGGTTGGTCTGTCGGTCATGTGACGCTGGCCACGTCACATGACCCTCACTCCCCACTATAAATACAGACAGCCTGCTGGCCACAGGTTGCCTGTTAATTTAGGTTCCACCTGTGATTTGGTCTTTCCTGGCGTACTTACCTCCTGCTGAATTCCTGACGATCCTCTGCCTGCTTCTTGTGTACTTTGCTGCTCTCCTGGTATTCTGACCCCGGCCTCCTCCTGACGATCCTCCGCTGACTCCTTTGGTACTTTACGTCTCTCCTGGTATTTATGACCCCGGCTTCTCCTGACAATTCTCTGCTTGCTCCATTTGTACTTTGTAGCTTTCCTGGTATTGACTCGGTCTGTTCACGTCCTGTTGTTTGTCTGTCTGTCATCCCTGCACTTATTCCAAGTTAGGAATTGCCGTCCAGTTGTCCCCTGTCATTAGGACTCGCGAGGCAAGTAGGCAGGGCCAGGGGTAAGGGTGGAGCGCAGTGGTCACTTCCCTCCCCCCTATGTGTGTGTGTACACGACCGTTACAGATTAACAGGCCCAATAACCACTGTATAATGAATCCTCTGGTGACCCTGACTGACCATGTCTCTAATCTGACGCAGATGGTGCAGGAGTTAGGGGAAAAACTCAGTTCTTTTGAGTTAGGGCAAGGTTCTTCCACTCCTCAGGCCTCCAGTCAGCATTTTGAGCCCCAGATTAAGCTCCCAGAACCCTTTTCTGGAGACCGGAAGAAGTTTCTCTCTTTTAAAGAGAATTGCAAACTTTACTTCCGTTTGCGCCCCGTGTCCTCTGGCCCCGAGAGTCAACGCATGGGCATTATCATTTCCCGATTACAGGGTGATCCCCAGGACTGGGCGTTCTCTTTACCTGCTGGCGCCAGTTGTTTATCTTCTGTGGAGGGGTTCTTTCAGGCCCTGGGTACCCTCTATGATGAACCAGACAGGGCTCTAGTAGCCGAGACGGCTCTAAAGGCACTGGTTCAGGGCAATCTACCAGCGGAGGATTATTGCACCCAATTCAGAAGGTGGTGTGTCCCCTCAGGATGGAACGAACCAGCCCTGAAGAGTCAGTTCAGGTCAGGTCTGTCTGATCAATTAAAGGATCTTCTGGTCAGTTATCAACTTCCAGAGACCTTAGAGGAGATGATGACCCTTGTTGTCCGACTTGACCGACGGGTTAGAGAGAGACGACAGGAACAACAGTTCTCTTCCCAGATGGTGGTCCAGCCAGAGGCCTATCCCAGAGACAATGCTGAGGTCTCCACCAAGGAACCCATGCAGGTTGGCATGACCCGAGGGAATCTTCGCCGCAGACGTGGAGAATGCTTTTACTGTGGAGATCCTGACCATTGGATCAACCAGTGTCCTAAGAAGGTCCTCTCTGTCAAGTCTCCTAAGGCAAGGCAACCTAAAGACCAGGTACACCCTGAATTTTCTAAATGTAAGCTTTCAGTACCCATTACGATTTCTCTGGGAGTAGATAAATGGCCGGGTAAGGCCTTTATTGATTCTGGCTCAGCGGCTAGCTTTATTGACTTTGAGTATGCTGTAAGATAGGAATACCCAATGTTTGCCTTACCAACTCCTATTCATGTCATGGCTATTGATGCTACTCCTCTTATTGGTGGTACGGTGAGCTTATGTACCTCTGAGATTTCTCTAACCGTGGGTGTGTGCCACTCAGAGAGATGTTCGCTTTTAGTCCTGGAGAACCTACCGGCTGAGGTGGTACTAGGGTTGCCTTGGCTCCGATTACATAACCCCACTATAGATTGGTCCAATGGGAAGTTGGTGAGATGGGGGCCTAAGTGTGACTCGTGCTTGTCCGTGGTACAGGCTGGGGTCTCAGTAAAGTCTGATACTTTACCCTCTGTTGTTAGAGAATATTCTGATGTATTCTCATCACCAACCCCGGAGGTTCTACCCCCCCATAGCCCTTATGATTGTAGTTTCCTAAGGGACGAATTTATAATCTTTCTATGCCCGAACGCAAGGCCATGGAAGATTATATTAAGGAGAGCCTTGGTAAAGGGCATATTAGACCTTCTGTCTCCCCTATGGGGGCGGGGATTTTCTTCGTTAAGAAAAATTATGGTGGTCTTAGGCCATGTATCGATTACCGGAGATTCAATAAAATCACTGTCCAGAATAGATACTCCCTCCCATTGATTCCGGATTTATTTAACCAGGTTCTGGGGGCAACCTGGTTTTCCAAAATTGACCTGAAAGGGGCATACAATCTAATCCGAATCAAGGAGGGAGATGAATGGAAGACGGCGTTCAATACCCCGGTAGGACACTTTGAATATTAGGTGATGCCTTTTGGACTCAGCAATGCCCCAGCTGTGTTCCAAAACTTCATGAATGACATTCTTAGGGAGTTCTTAGGTAAATTTGTTATTGTCTATCTTGGCAACATTTTGATATTCTCTCCTGACTTCGAATCCCATGTGTCTCATGTTAAACAAGTATTAGAGGTCTTGAGGGAGATTCAGCTATCCGCTAAGCAAGAGAAATGTGTCTTTGGTGTACAGGAGATTCTGTTTCTAGGGCATGTTCTGACTCCTCACGCCTTCAAGATGGATCCTGGTAAGGTACTAGCAATTAAGGAATGGGTAAGACCTTCATCCTTAAAGGCCTTACAACGGTTCTTAGGTTTCGCCAATTACTATCGTAAATTTATTATGAATTTTTCCGTTATTGCTAAACCGTTGACCGACCTTACTAAGAAAGGGGCGGATTTGGAGAATTGGTCTACTGAGGCCATTTCTTCATTTGAAAAATAAAAAAAGGCATTCAGTAGCGCTCCCATTCTGATCCAGCCTGATCAGGAGAGACCTTTTATTGTGGAGGTGGATGCGTCCGAGGACGGCGCAAGAGCAGTCCTTTCACAAGGTCCTGCTAGCCTCACTAACCTGAGACCATGTGCCTTCTTCTCCAGGAAATTCTCTCCCACGGAGAGAAACTACGACATAGGGAATAGGGAGCTGCTGGCCAATAAATGGGCTTTTGAGGAGTGGAGGCATTTTCTGGAGGGGGCAAGGCATTGTGTAACTGTTGTCACTGACCATAAAACCTTATGTTTCTCGAGTCTGCTAAGAGGTTGAATCCCCGTCAAGCCAGATGGGCTCTGTTTTTTACTCGTTTTGATTTTTCCATTACGTTCAGGCCGGGAAGTAAAAATGTGAAGATGGACGCATTATCTCGGAGCTTCCAGGCTTTTCAACCTACTGAGGTACCACCTGAATCCATCCTACCAGCAAAAATCTTCTTAGCAGCTCTTACCCAGGATATCTCGGCTCGCATTAGGTCTGAACAACATCTGGCACCGGTATCCACCCCAACAGATAAGTTGTTTGTTCCCGTACAATTTAGTCTCCAGCTGTTGGGTGAGTGTCACGATTCTGCCTTTTGTGGACATCCGGGTGTTGAGGGCACTAAGGATCTGGTTTCTAGATCTTATTGGTGGCCCACTCTAACTAGGGATGAGGTTTGTGCCAGGTCCAAGACACCTAGGACTCGCCCTGCTGGTAACCTACGACCCCTACCCATTCCCAGTAGACCCTGGTCCCATATATCGATGGACTTTATAACTGACCTACCGCCGGCGGAGGGTAAGACTGTAGTTTGGGTAGTGGTCGATAGGTTTAGCAAGATGGTCCATTTCATTCCCCTGTCTAAACTCCCGAATGCCAAAACCCTGGCGTCTATTTTTGTGAAAGAAATTGTTCGATTGCATGGTATCCCGGAAAATATTGTTTCTGACAGGGGTGTGCAGTTTGTGTCCAAATTCTGGAGGGCCTTCTGTCAAAAATGTAAAATTTCATTGTCTTTTTCCTCTGCCTACCACCCTGAGAGTAATGGGCAGACTGAACGCCTTAATCAGTCTGTGGAACAATTCTTGAGGTTGTATGTTGCTGATGACCAGCAATTATGGGCGAAATTTCTTCCATTGGCTGAATTTGCTTTGAATAACCGTGTCAATTCTTCTGCTGGGGTTTCACCTTTCTTTTGTAACCATGGTTTCCATACCCGTTTTCATTCTGGGTCATCCGTCTCCTCCTCTAACCCTGAGGCGAATAGGTTCTCCTCTGAACTGTGCACAGTTTGGGCCCGGGTTCAATGGAACTTAGAAAAGGCTCAAAGTTCTCAGAAACTCAAGGCCGATAGGAGACGTTCAAGGGGGGTGAATTTTCAGGTTGGGGATAAGGTATGGTTGTCCTCCAAGAATCTCTCTCTTAAGGTAAATTCTAAAAAGTTTGCTCCTCGTTTTATTGGACCATATAAGATCACGGAGGTGATTAACCCGGTATCATTTAGGTTGGAGCTGCCCGAGTCATTCCACATTCATAATGTGTTCCATAAATCTCTACTTAAAAAATATTTTGAACCGGTAGTACCATCGAAAGCCTCGCCACCGCCGGTTCTTGTTAATGATGCTGTCGAGTATGTGGTGTGTAAAATAGTGGATGTCAGGAAGGTGCGTAATTCCTTGCAGTACCTGATTCACTGGAAGGGGTATGGACCTGAAGAGAGATCTTGGGTACCTGCCAGGGAGGTTCATGCTCCTAGACTTGTTTGAAAATTTCATTTAGAACACCCTGAAAGGCCATCGCCTGAAGTCTTGGGTCCGGTGGCCCCTCGTATAAGGGGGGGGTACTGTAACGGGGTTCCGAAGGTGCACTAGGTCCCCCATTAGCCGCAGACCTGCTGCTTAGCTTCGGGAATGAGGATCTGTGTTTTACCTCGTTCCCAGGGCGGCTTTACTAGCTGGGTGGCTCCCTGCTCCTAAGTCTGCCTTGAGCGCCGAGCTGATCACTCGGTGCTCGACTGGTTGGTCTGTCGGTCATGTGACGCTGGCCACGTCACATGACCCTCACTCCCCACTATAAATACAGGCAGCCTGCTGGCCACAGGTTGCCTGTTAATTTAGGTTCCACCTGTGATTTGGTCTTTCCTGGCGTACTTACCTCCTGCTGAATTCCTGATGATCCTCTGCCTGCTCCTTGTGTACTTTGCTGCTCTCCTGGTATTTATGACCCCGGCTTCTCCTGACAATTCTCTGCTTGCTCCATTTGTACTTTGTAGCTTTCCTGGTATTGACTCGGTCCGTTCACGTCCTGTTGTTTGTCTGTCTGTCATCCCTGCACTTATTCCAAGTTAGGGATTGCCGTCCAGTTGTCCCCTGTCATTAGGACTCGCGAGGCAAGTAGGCACGGCCAGGGGTAAGGGTGGAGCGCGACTGTTACAATAACTATAAGAGTTCTGAAAATTACCAAGGGAGAGCACGCAGCAATTTTCGGAAGTCTCCTAGCGGTCAATGGAGAGCACACCGCACAAGAGCGGCCACCTTTCCGTTCACCGTAATGAGACTGACGGAAATAGCCGAGCCGGAGCTCCCATAGCGGTGAACAGAGGGTGGCCGTTTTGGAGACAGAAGCAGGACTCAGTGGTGGGACTTGCACCAATCTACCATCCTAGAGATATGCCATCAATGTCCCAGATAGGAATACCCCTTTAAATGATAAATATAAGCAAAACTTTTTGCCCATAGAAAACACAGAAACATACATTGCTACTTATAGGGGGCAGCTTACAAAATACATTTGTGTACTAGAAAATCAATTATATTCAAGACACAAGGAATGGAGTTAACCACTAATTAGACCCAAGATTCACATAAGGAGGACGGGTACGGTGCCACAGATAACAGCGCCGGAGAAAGGGAGGGTTATAAAATGATTATTTTTTTATTTTAAGCTTATTGGAGGACTTGTCTGAGATTTTTAATTATGAATTAATAATTTAATAATTTATAATTATTATTAGATAACCCCTTTTGTGTCTTGATATGATGCCACTCTTTGATGATGCCACTCTTTCACAAAATAGTATGTGCAGCGTCCCACTAGCTTATGTGGGAACTGCAAAAGCTTTTTGTTGTCTTCTGTAATATCATGCTATATTGTATTATCATGTGAAATCCCTCTTTACCAGGCTGTCAGGTGCACTACATACATCTCACCACTAGATGGAGTAGCACCACAGTATATATAGTGCAGTTCAGGCCTAGTTAGTGAGTTGACAGTTGGGAGTTGTGAAGCAGAAGGAGATGGAGTGAGGCGCTAAAGGGGAAGGAGAGGTCCCCTCTCCTCTCAGCCATCTCTGGGGCTCCACGGCCCAGAAGAGCCATCGTGCACCTCAGTATCAAAGCCACGAAGACAGGCAGAGGAAAGTCTATATTCTACTATTCACTCTTCAGGAGTAACAAGTCAGTTTTTGGTCAACGTTATTGTTGGATAAAGACAAAGGAAGGACAAATCCATTATTCTAGGCTCTAGGTGCCTTTGTATCTAGGTGAAGGATTTATTAGCTTCCGGCAGCCTCACCGCTATTCTAAGGACAGATAAGATATCTGTTGCATCACTTGTGTGTAGAAGATAAAGACTTGAACTACCTCTAGTGAGACTGAAGCAAGGCAAAGAGCTGAATATCAGTGAGTACATAACTACCTACGATAGCCTGAGACATAACTACATGTACAGCCTGTTACTGGGATTCATCACATCCAACCTGCATGTTTATAACAGACTGCTTTATTACTGGATGTAAACTGTTGTCAAGATCCTGGTTACAGTAAAGTTCTTAGTTGGATTCAAACCTGCCTCCTTCTTCTATCTCCATACTACAACCACTCTCATCATTTTGCACCATCAAGGTGCTGGCGTCACAACATTACCTAAATCAGGGGCCCAGCCGCACAAGCACTCAGAAAACCAATCACCATCAAGGGCCCCTCGATCTCCATCTGGCCGGTGTCCCCTGTAATAGAGTGTGCCCCGGAGAATCCAGTGCTGTTCTCCCCTTCACTGCACTGCTGGCCCAGGGAGGCATCTGCTAACCGTGAGTAACCGATGAACTGTTGTACCCTTCGGCCCACCGTGAACCTCACGTGTTCTACCCCTGTGGACCGGCACGTTGCATATGCTCTATGACAGAAGCATTAGTATTATTGTGATGTACCACTATCTTTTTGAGTAGATTTACTTCTTAAAGAGGACCTGTCCCCTCTCCTGACATGTCTGTTTTAGTAACTACTTGCATTCCCCGTGGAATAACAATTCTGGAGCATCTATTCTCATGACTCTATGATGTGCCATTCCTTTATTATTCCTGCTAATTACAATGACAGCTTTTTACTTTGAAGGTCCAAACGGGTGTCACCAGATGGGGTGTGTCCCTGCACAATCTGAGGTCTCATGCACACGGTTATATGCATTTTGTGGTCTGCATACCGCGGATCCGCAAACTGTGAATACCGGCAGTGTGCACCCCACAATTTCCATTGGCCCCATTGTCGAAATGCCTATTGAACAGACAAGAATAGGGCATGTTCTATCATTTGCAGCACGGATGAGGACAGCACATGGATGACTCTGTAAACCCCATGCAGCCCCATAGAAATGAATGTGTTCGCTTGCAAGCCGCAAGAAATGCATGTGGATAGGGATGGACAGGGTCTGATGAAAGGTCATCAATATTATAGTCCCTTTAAATCTCTTTTCCCTACAGTTAAATATGAAATTTAAAGGTTTTGGGCACCAATGCAAATTCCTGCACATTACGATGTGCCATTTATAAAACACCTTCTTAAAGGGGTTGTCCACTTCCTGGTTACTGTTGAGTACAATGTGTTTGCAAGATTATTATATGGCACTTACTAATATGACATTTGTTGAAATTCTGTTGCATTTTCTATATTTCATAAGATATGCCCCCTCATTTGGCTAGGTCCTGTCCATAAAATGGCTGCTGATGGAGGGTCATGTGACCAGGCAGATCACCTCCATGTGATGTCTCCTCCATTCAAATACACTGCACCTGCTCTTGCACTGGTGGGAGTTTAGTGCAGGTGCGGTGCGTTAAGCCTTATTCACATGTCAGTGTTCCACATACGTGTTCTCCGCGTCAATTTTTTTTAGCACGCATGCATGCTCTATTTTGTCCGAGTTCACAGATCCATCACGCTTATTATAGTCTATGGGTCCGTGAAAACCACGCATGCAACACGGATGCCATCCGCGTTTCAAGGATCATTAGGAAGAGATGCTTTGAAAATTAATTTTCAGCTGTTCAGTGTCTGTGAAACACGGATGACACACAGACAGCAAAAAACGGACACACGGACCCAACATGAATCCATCACGGACATCTTCCCGGAGGCATCACTGACCACCTTCTCGCGGATTTCAACACGGACATGGACGTGTGAATGAGGCTTTAGAATGGTGCAGAATAAGTGATGTGTCTGGTCACATGACTCCTCCTCAGCGGCCATCTTAAGGACAGAACTTCTGTGCGGACAGCATAGAAGATTTGCCCAACAAGGGGGCATACCTCATGAAATATAGCAAATGGCACAGGTTAACAAAGACTAGTAAGTGCCCTATAGTCATCTTACATGCACATGGGTCACAAGTAGACAGAAAGTGGACAACCCCTTTAAGTGGTACACTTAGGCACCAGGGCCTAGGTGTTACTGCTACCTCTGCGCGCACTATAACATTTACCTTTCCGTTCTTCTGGTTGTAGAGCGGCTTTCCACTGAAGGCCTTGGGGACTCTTTGTTATTGTCATCACTGCAAATAAATATGATTGTAAGTAAGAGAACATATTCATTATAGGCCTCGTTCACACAATCATTTTGTACCAGTGTTTATGGTAATTCTGGATTTAAAGAGGACCTGTCACCGGGGTGAGAGGGAGCCAGGGTGCAGTACCTGGCTGTGACGCTCTGCGCTGCGATTGGACAGCGCTACAGCCAGGGTAGAAGGAGACGCCTACACAGAAAGACTGCATCTCCTCCCCATTGCTCCGATGCTCAGTATTAGAATACTGAGCACGAAATTTGCGGGGGGGCAATAACGGGGCGCAGGAGCACTATTTAAAAAAAAACAGGCAGGGTGGCAGCATCAACGGGGGGGGGGGGGACCCCGCAGGTACAGATATTTATCTCACTTCCTACAAACACATAAAAGGTCCTCATTAATGATGACCATCCTCATCTTTTCCTGGCTTTAGGAGAAGTGGGTATGCCAGCACATTGTGCCCTACCCCCCCAAACAGCCAAACCCCATACCAGCAACAGCCCCTGTTTAAAGGTGCATTTAAAGTGCAGTGCGGCCATTAAAGGGGTTGCCCCACGAAAAATATTCTACAGTTTTCAAACCAGGCACCTGGATCTGAAACCTTTTGTATTTGCATGTAATAATTTTTTTTGCATAGCCTCTGAGTTATTCAATAAAATGTATCTGTATAGCGCCACCTGGTTTTGGTTTTTATCTTATTTCTCTGTCCTGCTCACTGAGATGGCCGCACATGCTCAGTTTCATCCTTCAACTGCCTCCTGAGCTGTGATAGGGAGAGCATGGACACGCCCACTTAACTGCAACAGAAAAGACACTCCCCTTGAGCTGCCAGCTTGATATTAATTTGGCAGAGCAATGAATGAGAAGATCTCTGGACCCATGTGAGGTACAGGGCTGGTTCTAGCTTCGTTAGAAAGAGATTGTCATGTACTATATGATCTCTGATTTTCATTTTTTACATTAATCATGGGATAACCCCTTTAACAATGAAGACGAGTATACATGCGGTCTTCATTATTAAATTAAAGGCAGCTGCGGGCTAATTGGCCACATGATTGTTCACCGTAGAATGGCCACAACTCGCCTGCAGCATGGGCACTCCTTGTGGCTGTACCGTAAGGCAAAATTTATTGGGGAACTTCGGCAAAGCTGCCCTTATAGAATTTTTCAAAACTTTGCGCATCTCTAACTGTGATATCTACCACCACCGCCACAACTACCATCATGAACGACACAGACTGCGGAGCAATAATTATGTATTTCATTGATTCTCCTACCAGTCTTCAATAAGGACTCTGATCTTCCCAGGTCCTGGCTGGATGTTTGAGCTACTTCTTTCTGTAGTACTGGAGGTTAGTCTTGGGATGCTCGGATCTCTGGTTTCACTGTAAAAAAAGGTCTTTGTATGTTTGGCATACTTAAATTATGGCATCATTTTGCTAAATGCTTTACATTGGCCGTTTGAGGATCAATTAAAGGGCTTGTCGGTTTTGGACAAGAGTCCTCCTCCAACTGGCTAAACACAGGCTGTCCTGCTGCATCACCCCCAGCGATCAGCTGTAGTCTGATCACTAGAATCAAGTGTTTAAAAGGGTTGTCTGAGATTTTGATATTGATGTCCTATCCTCAGGAAGGCAATGAGCAGAAAAGTGCACCGAGGGTGGGCCCAAACCACTCTTGCCCCTCCTGCTTCTTCTGCCAGCCTTTCTCTCTAATTTTTAACTGACAGGGTCAGATGAGATGACTATGCAGGATCCTGATCCTGTCAATGAAGAAGGAGAGCGAGCGGCTGGCAGAAGAAGCAGGAAGCATAAGGGTGCACAGATTGGCTTGGGTCTGCCCTTGGTGCACTTAACTGCTAATTTGCATAAGAATATCTAGCATGATAAATATAAAGTTACCCAAGCATAACTTGATCCCATAAAATACCTTTCACCATGCAGGACTGTGATTTTCCCTGGCCCAGGCTTGACTGCTGAAGTTCTGCTCTCACTGTTATTGCTCCATGAGACCAGTTTAGGGCTCTCTGGACGGTCTGTTGCCCTGTGAAGAAGGATTGATGCTCGTGAGATGGATTGACAGTGATGGGGTGGACGACCCCTTTAAAAGGGTTCTCCTAGATATTCATATTGATGGCCTAACCTCAAGGTAGGTCATCAATATGAGATCGGTTGAAATCAGCTGATCGAGGAAGCCACAGGAGCGCTAGTGAGCACCGCGGTCTCCTCACAGCTTACCAAGCACAGTACATTGTATTGGTATCGCAGCACAGCCCAATTTACCTAAATGGGACTGAGCTGCGTCTAGGCCATGTGACCAATGAACGTGATTCATGGACCTAGGAAGAGGCCTAAGCTGTCATAAAGCACGGCAGCCTCTTCATCTAGCCGATTGGCAGGGGTGCCAGGAGTCGGACCTCTGCCAATCTCATGTTGATGACCTATCCTGAAGATAGGCAATCAGTATAAAAATTCCAGAGAACTCCATTAAGTATGAGAAATGAAAATAAAAAATTATACCGTGGCACTAACCTGGTAGTTACTGTCTGAGATGTTGACTGTGTAGATGCATTTAATTTCTGGCTTTTCTCAAACCTATAGATGCAAAATTCATACATATATACATTAAAAGCTGCAATATTCCCTATATTATATTAGAGACCATCTCAATAGTAAGTACGAGTAGTCTCTGTTTAAATGATTGCTGACCCACCAGTGCGGAACACTGAGTAGTCAGAAACAGGCCAGGGTCAGGGCATGCAAAGTATATGCAATCCAGAAAACAGGCCATAGTCAGGGCAGGCAGCTCAGGATCAGTATGGAGATCAGATAGGACAGGCAGCATAAGTATAGACAGATGGATTATTTGGGGCATTCCCAGGGGAAGGTTTTATATGCTCTGAATTTACCAACTACAATGTTGGTATGTATTACCTGTTAACGTCATCATACAGATAAGAAGCCAGGTTGTCTGGGAGAGCTTCGCTCTTCTTGGTGGTCCCCGTCCTGCCAGGGAGAACAGGGTGATATTAATGTATTTACATTTCATGGTAATGTGATTTCCTGCTGAGAGGCGCATGTACAGGTAAAACATGTTGGAGCAGTAAAAGGTGCAGCAGAGCAGAATATTATATCACAAAAGGCTATTATCACAGAGTGGATGTCATTTATAGTAGATAGGGCAGACAAATGGGAGTTGTAGTCTATTGCAACTAATCAGAATCCAGCTCTCATTTGCTGGCCCATAAGATAAATAAGAAAACAGGGACATGATTGGCTGCCAGTAGCTCTTCTGTGGGGTGGGACCAGAAAGGCTAGCCTTCCCTCCCCGCCTTGGGCCTGTTGGCAGCTACTACAACTAGCTTCTTATTATATGCCGAACTTACGATACATTTCCTTAACATAAATTCAGAAAACATTTTCTCAACATCATTTGATCTGAATTCCTGATAAGAATCAGGATCATCTGAATGGGATCAAAGATCTTGGGGCAACAAACCATTTTTAGAACATGGGAGATATTTTCATTTTTTTAAACTTTAGATTTTTTTTAATTGCATTAATTTCTTCTCTATCCAGGGTTAAAGAGGACCTGTCACCTCATATTTAAATTCCACATTAAATAATCATTTCTGAGTTTCTATACTTATGATCGGATGTTATGCTGATCTTCTACAACTGGTGTTACCATGTCATGGTGGGATTGGCCATGGACCCTACAGGGAAATTTCCAGGTGGACCGATGCCCAGGGGGCCGCCCAAGCCCTCCTGAGCTCAACTGAATTACAGTCCTCAGGATGGAGATACAGTTGAATGCTGTGACAGGGCAGGGAGGCAGTATTTTTTGCTGCACTACTGCAGGCCCTGCCTACTTGTGTTGTCCCTGCCTGCTTTTGTTGCCCCGTCTTCTGTCAATTTGGACCCGCCTACAGCAAGGGGCCACTTTTAGTTTTTTTTGTCCAGGGCCACTAAGTTCCTAGTCCGCCCCTGGGGGGTGTCCCTGCAGTCTGACACTGGTAGCACTGATTGGATAATGTTAGACTGTTTAGGCTACTTTCACACTAGCGTTCGGAGCGGATCCGTCTGATGTTTCATCAGACGGATCCGCTCCGATAATGCAGACGTTTGCATCCGTTCAGAACGGATCCGTCTGCATTATAACTTAGAAAATTTTCTAAGTCTGAAAGTAGCCTGAGCGGATCCGTTCAGACTTTACATTGAAAGTCAATGGGGAACGGATCCGCTTGAAGATTGAGCCATATAGTGTCATCTTCAAGCGGATCCGTCCCCATTGACTTACATTGTAAGTCTGGACGGATCCGCTCGCCTCCGCACGGCCAGGCGGACACCCGAACGCTGCAAGCAGTGTTCAGGTGTCCGCTCACTGAGCGGAGCGGAGGCTGAACGCTGGCAGGCGGATGCATTCTGAGCAGATCCACCTCCACTGAGAATGCATTAGGGCCAGACGGATGCGTTCGGGGCCTCTCGTGAGCCCCTTCAAACGGAGCTCACAAGCGGAGCCCCGAATGCTAGTGTGAAAGTAGCCTTAGGGACACCGCCAACTGCTAACATCTATCTGGACCTTCATTACAAATTGCTAGTAATTCATTCATAACTTCTAAAAGAATAGGTCGGAATAGGTCATCAGTGTCTGATCGGTGGGGGTCTGACACCTGGGACCCCTGCCGATCAGCTGTTTGAGCAAGCACAGCACTGTACATTGTATAGCCGCTATGCTTGGTATCGCAGCTTAGCCCCATTCACTTCTATGGGGCTGAGCTGCTCCTAGGCCATGTAACCGATGAATGTGACGTCACTTGGCCTTGGGATAGTAGCGAGAAGGCAGCGGCACTACTGCGAGTGCTGTCTTCTCAAACAGCTGATCGATCAGGTCCCGATGACCTATCCAGAGGATAGCAATAAACACAATGTAGAAGCAGCACCACTTGGTCCTTGTTGATGTATTCTTGTAGATGCAACAGCCTCACCGATGGCCCTGGATCCAACGGCCGGAACATATAGATGAATGCAGACGGTATCAGCAGCAGCTCACATCATCGACATTTATTGGGACTTCAAAGCAACAATACACATAGCAGCAACGTTTCGGCTGATGTACAGCCTTTGTCAGGCCTGTTCACATTGTGTTACATCCATATATTTATGGTAGAAACAAGTGCGCCCCCCCCATCCAGATCATCCAATTGCAGGCAATGGTATAAACTGCCCAATGAATATACACATTTCTTCAACCCCTCATTAGCCTAATATACCTCTATGTCTCACCTGAATGTCAACCAATCACACCATCAGTCAATCCCATCGTCATATGACGTCCGACATCGCTGTGTACCGTGTGTAGATCATAACAACCATTACGGCGTTTGGCGTCCCTCACCGCTATGTGCGCATGTATGCACAGCTGTCCAATCACTCACGTCATAGTCTGTGTGCCCTACGATGCGTCCGCGGGTCCGCCTCTCAGTGTCACGTCGCTCCGTCCTCTGCTCTCGACGTCATCAGGCTGCGACAAGCGCTCCCAACGACATCATCATAGCGCCGACGCGCAACTATCTGACCTCACAGAGGGCGTCCCAAGGTTGCCACGGTAACACACAGCGCCATCGGAGGCATTCAAATTTCTACAGAGGCCCCACAGCTATACACTGCGATCAACCACCTATATATGAACGGCCCAAAGTGATCGCAATCCACCCTAAACAATATAAACTGTAGGACAGCAACACCAGACTACCCAAACAATTATTCCACATGATCCAGCAATGTCAGACCCACGAGTGCAATAAGGACACACTGTATATGTCCCAATATCCAGAGGTACTGTATATGTCCCAATATCCAGAGGTACTATACACACTCATATACATATAGCTTAGCCAGTAGCTTAATTCTGTCCCGCCAAAAATACATGAGAGCATAATCGTCTGCTTCGCCGTAACAGCAAGACAGATTACCATATACCCTCCCTCGCATAATCATGGATGGGGAAAAAGGCCACTGTATGTAAAAACAATGTACAAAATTGTACACCCACAAAGACATTACACAGCTACAACTCAATCAATAGTGGAAACATTGAACTCCATGTTTAATCCATAAGGTTGGAGTGACTTCAAATTGTGTATCCATTTGACTTCTTTTTTCCTTAAAATCTTATTCTTATCGCCTCCCCTTCTAAGATACCCTACACCATCTATTGCCCGAAAACGTAATTGATTTATGGACTGTCCACACTCAATAAAGTGCTTTGCTACAGGTTTATCGATCAAGCCTTTTCTTATTGTACTCTTATGTTTATTAATCCGCTCTCTTAATTCCATAGTTGTCTCCTCCGACATAAATAAAACTGCACAGGCACTGTATGACGTAAATGACGTCTCTAGATCTACACGTATAATACCCGCGTCGGCGCTATGATGATGTCGTTGGGAGCGCTTGTCGCGGCCTGGTGACGTCGAGAGCAGAGGACGGAGCGACGTGACACTGAGAGGCGGACCCGCGGACGCATCGTAGGTAACACAGACTATGACGTGAGTGATTGGACAGCTGTGCATACATGCGCACATAGCGGTGAGGGATGCCAAACGCTGTAATGGTTGTTATGATCTACACACGGTACACAGCGATGTCGGACGTCATATGACGATGGGATTGACTGATGATGTGATTGGTTGACATTCAGGTGAGACATAGAGGTATATTAGGCTAATGAGGGGTTGAAGAAATGTGTATATTCATTGGTCAGTTTATACCATTGCCTGCAATTGGATGATCTGGATGGGGGGGGGGGCGCACTTGTTTTTACCATAAATATATGGATGTAACACAATGTGAACAGGCCTGACAAAGGCTGTATATCAGCCGAAACGTTGCTGCTATGTGTATTGTTGCTTTGAAGTCCCAATAAATGTCGATGATGTGAGATGCTGCTGATACCATCTGCATTCATCTATCCAGAGGATAGGTCATCAGTGTTTAAATCTCAGAAAACCCCTTACAAGAAATTCAAATGAAAGAATGACACTATGGCACTAACCTGGTAGTCTGAGATGTTGCCTGTGTAGGTGGATTTGACGTCCAGTTTTTCTCAAACCTGCAGATGCAAAAAACAAAACATCTCAACCGTAGGTAGATAGCACATATGATGAGCTATGGTGACATAAGCTACATTCATAGCTCTAGAGTATGAACAGTAATAGCTGCTCCATGCGAAAGACAAGGGGTCACTCCCTCCGTCTGGAGAAAAAAAGGTTCATTCCTCACCAGAATAGGCAAGGTAAGGCCTCTTTACTGTAAGAGCAGCAAATCTGACCAATGAACAATGCAGGAGGTGAAGATGACCTCAAGAAAGTGGCTGTTCTGAGGGAAGGAAGGCCTCATGAGACGGCTTTGTAAGGAATGAAATCTGACAGGGAAGATAGAGTCTGTGATGTAAGGGGAAAGGTGGTGGTTGAGCTAAAGGTGTTTTAGGAGAGTTATAACCATTGTCCGATCTTGGGGGTCAGACTACAAGGATCAGCCGATCACCTGAAGAAGTCGCTGGTGGTGAGTGCTGTGGCCTTTTCCTAGTCGTTACATTCATCGGTCACATGGCCAATGTGCAGCTCAGTCCCATTCAAGTGACTGGGCCTGGACTGCAATTCCAAGCACAGCCACTATACAATGTATGGCGCTCTGGTTGGTGAGTTATGAGCAGGCCGCAGCATGCACTCAAGGGCTGAGGCCTCTTCCTACAGCTGATCAGTGCGGGAGCCAGGATTCGAACCTACACAGATCAGATATTGATGGGGACAGGTCATCAATATTCTACTCCCAGAAAACCCCTTTAATAAAATGGGTCAGCATAGGTGGTGATGGAGCCATTTTGTGGTGACAGGACCTGGGTGACAATCTTGTAGATTACCTGTTAACATCATTATATAGATAGGAAGCCAAGTTTTCTGGGTGAGCGTCGCTCTTCTTGGTGGTCTCCACCCTGCCAGAGAGAACAAGAATGATTTACTGTTGAAAAGCCCATGTCTAGGTAAAGCAGGTTAAAATAGTAATATTACAGGTGTTGTACTGTGCAGTGAAAGGGGCCGAGAACCCCCAGACTTTAGACCTCTACTGATCAGTACACTGGCACATCCTAGTCACATGAATAACTTAAAGTGATTTTCTGGGTCAACAATATTGGTGGTCCGACACTAGGTCTGAATCCTGGAACCCCTGCCGATCAACTGTTTGTATGGGTTGTAACGCCCAGGAAATGGCTGTGGTCTTGCCATTGTGTACAATGCATGATGTCTACGTAGCAGCGACTGTCCATGGTTCCATTCAAGTTTCCCAAGTATTGAAAAGTGCCCCAAGCGTTGCGATTGCTTCAACCAGGTTTCCAAATGTTGGAAACCTGATGTTGGAAATCTGATATAAATGGCCTATCCTAAGCATAGGCCATCTATAATGTATACCCATGAAACCCAGCTTCATGCTGCCCAAACCACAGGTGGCATGAAAGCCCAACAAAGAACTAAGCTTTGCAAGGGAGGAGGTGTAGGTTTAAACAAGTCGCACGGCAAGCGTCAAAGTTATGTAGAGGCCGGCGCCTCTACAAGACGTAGGCGCATCAAGAGCCAGTGCAGGGTTATTAAGAGCGGTGTCTAAACCCCCAGTCTTAATATAGTTTATGAAATGAGCCAGCCACATGGCAAGGAGTCCGGCCTCCTCATCTGGTGCCAGAAACTGAACTTTGTACTTATTTCCGCTGGATGTGCCACAAGTTATACTTTGCACTAAATAAAGAGAGACTTTTATAGTTTTACTTTTGACCTGATTCCTCAAAGCACCTTTCTACTGCAGCGATCCCCAGGGAGCCAGGGCCTTAGGGAGTGCACCGTGATATAACATCTCATCAGGGCCACTACCACTCCCATCCTCTGCACTGGCTCCTCAGAGGCTTGCTGCACATGCGGCTTCGGCTGTCAGCGGCCAGAATTTTCCAGCATGGCTGATTACATTTTCGGCAGAAAACAGTCTGCCGTCGGCCATCATCGATCATCTGCGCCGCTTCTTGAAATGACAGTCAGCCGAAATGGTGGAAATCGGCCATTCTGGCCAACTTTTATCTCGTGTGTATGTCAGTATTACGTTTCTCACCGATATTTATGCTGCTTCAGATGCTTTAGTCTCTCTGAGTGTCCAGTCACACGTCCACATGAATGGGTCCGCATCCATTTGACCTTCAACGGAGCCGCAAAATACTCGGACAGCACACTCCGCGCGTTGTCCGCATCCGTAGTGACGTTCCGCGGCCCCGCAAAATAGATAGAGCATGTACTATTTCTTGTGCCCAGCCACAGACAAGAATAGGCATTTCTATCATATGGCCGGTTTCCGTGTTTTGCAGATCCGCAATTTGCAGACCGCAAAACACTTGCGGACGTGAGAATGGACCCTAACGACCAAGCGGAGGAGCGGTACATGGATAGTCACTCATCATGTACTGTACACAACATCTGCTGCAGTAGGCGAGCAGCGGGCAACCGTCCGACCACGGGTCCTCTCCTCTTACATGTATGGATTGTCATTTGTTTTCTGAATGGATTCTCATGATTCATGGTGTAATATATATCATCACAAGGCAATGCGTCCACATCTCACCTTTCCTTTCTTGTAGTAGTAATTCCAGGTTTGGTTATGTCTTTAGTGTCATTGCTTAAAAAAAATAAAATTAAAATTATTATTCAAAATTTGTGAACTAATAATTGTGAAGACATGGATGGAATTCATTTCACCCTAGACATGAAGATTTATCATATTCATCCACAAGTTTTTGGGGTTTTTAGGGTAGCTGTTTACAGGGCACATCCGCAGCAAATTCACCGCAAAATCTGCATGTTAGGCGCCATGATTGTGCTGCAGATTTCACCCCTGGGATCCTCGGTGAAATTCTCCCGCAGAAATGGACAGGCTGTGGATTTCAAAATCTGCACCTCTCTGCAGCTCGTAGACGGGGCCTATAATTAGGAATACACGGCTGGTCCTGTGATACGTTGTACGTTTATAATATGTGTGCTTAGGACCTTCTGGCTCAGAAACGGACTCGCTGTTCCCGCTAGTATCCATCTTCAAATGGATCCAAATTAAAAGGATTTCCCAGGATGTAAAGGCTCCTCCGCGGGGATCCCTACCGATTATGAGTATCTGGTTCTGTCTCCCTTGTTTGAATGGAGCAGACGGACTGTACGACAGCTCCATTCAAAGGCCTCCTGCACACGACTGTTCGGTTTTTTGCGGTCCGAAAAAATGGCGGATCCGCGAAACACCGAAGCCCATTGTAGAAATGCCTATTCTTGTCCGCAAAACGGACAAGAATAGGACATGTTATATTTTTTTTGCAGGGCCACGGAACGGAGCATTTGTGTTTTTTCTATACCCCTTTTTCAGAATTGTCCTTACCGGTTTATTCAGTTGTGTGCGCCAAATTTATTAAAAGGCACAACATGGTTGATAAACGGCTCATTTTAAAAATGTCTAAAAACTCCGCTCCGCTTTTCCTGTATCGCCCCCTAGCAGGTGAGGATCCGTGACTTTTTGAAAATGATAAATCTGGTAAATGATTTTTTTACCACTTTTTCGCGAAGCTGGCGTGAAAAGGCAAAAAGTAAAAAAAAAATTGCGCAAAAAAGTACTTGCACGAAGTTTGCAACTTTAATGAGCCAAAAACCAGGCTAACTAACTTAATACATTCCCCCAATGTCTCCTGAATGGGAAAATAAAAATTATGTTTGGGAAATGTTTTGACTAATGACGTCCGTTGGTCAGAATTTCATTACATCACTAAAAATTACAATATCAGTTTAATTGGGAGCAACCAGTGTTGTCTATGGCCAGCCATAGTCATTGTGCTATTCTATTCGATGTCGCCATTCAGCTGCCGCAGATCTAAGTACTGCAGTTTGACATTTTGCCACAAGAGGGCAGTACAATTCACTGCCAGGTTCAAATCCAACACAAGATGTTTGTATGTTTTCCCTATGTTTGCGTGGGGGTGCTCTGGTTTCCTCCCACACTCTAAAGACATACTGATAGTGAATCTAGATTGTGAGCTCCACTGGGGAGTGATGATAACGTCTGTAAAGTGCAGCACTATACAGTGGCGTGCCTGAGGGGTGGGGCAGTCCGACTTGGGTGCCGGTGTTCCGTGAAATTTCCCTACCCGTGAAATCTCCCTACCCTCGTCACTTCCTGTTGTGACGCGGCCGCACCGGACATGACATTCCCAGCTTTGGAAGGAGGTATGCCGCGCAGCGCAGGCGTACAATGACGGGATAGGGAAATTTCACACCAGAGTTGGGGAGAAGGGGCCACCTAAGGCGCTTGCGCCTTACCTCTCAGCTGGACACCGGCCAACACTGCGCATGCTCCGGGAGCCTCAGCAGCGGTTAGAGGGTAGGGAAAAATTACGGGCCAGTGCGCAAGCGCGGCTAACTACTCCCGTCGGGATACACCGCGCGTGCGTACCAGCGGACAGGGAGATTTCTTATACCGAAAATCCATCCGATCACCGCACCTGCGCAGTGTGGGGGTAGGGATATCTGATGGCCATTTGTTCTGTTAAATCTCCCTACCACTCACTGCGCACGCGTGAAATTTCCCTACTCCGTCGTTGTGCGCCTGGGCGGCGCGGCACACCTCCTTCCAAAGCTGGGAACGTCATGTCTGGTGCGGCCGCGTCACAACAGGAAGTCACGAGGGTAGGGAAATTTCATGGGTATGAAAATTTCACGGAACACCGGCTCTCAGGGGGAGCGCATAGTTCCCTGCCCCGCCGCCAATCAAAGCCATAGGCTTTAGGCCTAGTAGGCCTGAGGCCTATGCGGTAGTGAAATCTCGGCGCAGGCGTGCGTGATGATGTCATCGCACGTGCATGTGCCGGGACGCAGCAGCACAGTGTGTGCGCCTTCCTCTGCAAGCAAGCGCCTGGACATCGGTGAGTATTTAGCTTTTATATTTTCTATTTTATTTTTTATTTTAATGTGCCAACTTGGGGGGACACAGGAGGACATGTGGGGGGAAAATATTATGGTGGGATACTGTGTGGGGGCAAATTATTATGAGAGGGATTACTATGTAGGGGGCCAATTACTATATGGGGCAATGTGGGGGAAACTACTGTCGGGGGGCAGTGTGGGGGGAAATTACTGTGTGGGGGGGCAGTGTGGGGGAAATTAATGTGTGGGGGGGCAGTGTGGGGGAAACTACTGTGTCGAGGCAGTGTGGGTTAAAAATACTGTGTGGGGGGGCAGTGTGGGGGAAACTACTGTGTGGGGGGCAGCGTTGGGGAAATTACTGTAGGGGAAATTAGTGTGTGGGGGCAGTGTGGGGGAAATTACTGCGTGGGAGCAGTGTGGGGGAAATTACTGCATGGGGCAAATTACTATATGGGGGCAGTGTGGGGGAAATTAGTGTGGGGGAAGCTACTGTGTGGGGGCAGTGTGGAGGAATTTACTGTGTGGGGGCAAATTGCTATATGGGGGCAGTGTGGGAGAAATTACTGTGTGGTGCAAATTACTATATGGGGGCAGTGTGGGGGAAATTACTGTGTGGGGACAATGTGGGGGAAATTACTGTGTGGGGGCAGTGTGGGGGAAATTACTGTGTGGGGGAAATTACTGTGTGGGGGCTGTGTGGGGGATTTACTGTGTAAGGGCAGTGTGGAGGAAATTACTGTGTGGGGGACAAATTACTATATGGGGGCAGTGTGGGGGAAATTACTGTGGGGGGGATTTACTGTGTGGGGGCAGTGTGGGGAAAATTACTGTGTGGGGGCAGTGTGGGGAAAATTACTGTGTGGGGGAAATTACTGTGTGGGGGCAGTGTGGGGGGAACTATTGTGTGGGGGAAATTACTGTGTGGGGGCAGTGTGGGGGAAATTACTATATGGGGCAGTGTGGGGGAAATTACTGTGTGTGGGAATTTACTGTGTGGGGGCAGTGAGGGGGAAATTACTATATGGGGGCAGTATGTGGGAAATTACTATATGGGGGCAGTATGGGGGAAATTACTGTGTGGTGCAAATTACTATATGGGGGCAGTGTGGGGGAAATTACTGTGTGGGGAAATTACAGTGTGGGGGAAATTATTGTGTGGGGGAAATTACTATACGGGGGCAGTGTGGGGGAAAGTACTGTGTGTGGGAAATTACTGTGTGGGGGCAGTGTGGGGGAAATTACTGTGTGTGGGAATTTACTGTGTGGGGGCAGTGGGGGGGAAATTACTATATGGGGCAGTGTGGGGGAAAGTACTGTGTGGGGGTAGTGTGGAGGAAATTACTGTGTGGTGCAAATTACTATATGGGGGAAGTGTGGGGGAAATTACTGTGTGAGGGGAGTGTGGGGGAAATTACTATATGGGGGCAGTGTGGGGGAAAGTACTGTGTGTGGGAAATTACTGTGTGGGGGCAGTGTGGGGGAAATTACTGTGTGTGGGAATTTACTGTGTGGGGGCAGTGTGGTGCAAATTACTATATGGGGGAAGTGTGGGGGAAATTACTGTGTGGGGGCAGTGTGGGGGAAATTACTGTGTGGGGGCAGTGTGGGGGAAATTACTGTGTGGGGGAAATTACTGTGTGGGGGCAGTGTGGGGGAAATTACTGTGTGGGGGCAGTGTGGGGGAAATTACTGTATGGGGCAAATTACTGTGGGGGAAATTACTGTGTGGGGGAAATTACTGTGTGGGGGCAGTGTGGGGGAAATTACTGTGTGGGGGCAGTGTGGGGGAAACTACTGTGGGGGGGCAGTGTGGGGGAAATTACTGTGGGGGGGGGGGCAGTGTGGGGGAAATTACTGTGTGAGGGGCAGTGTGGGGAAAACTACTGTGTGGAGGCAGTGTGGGTTAAAAATACTGTGTGGATGCAGTGTGGGTTAAAAATACTGTGTGGGGTAAACTACTGTGTGTGGGCAGTGTGGGGGAAACTACTGTGTGGGGGCAGTGTGGGGGAAACTACTGTGTGGGGGGCAGTGTTGGGGAAATTACTGTGGGGGAAATTACTGTGTGGGGGCAATTACTGTGTGGGAGCAGTGTGGGGGAAATTATGGTGTGGGGGCAAATTACTACATAGGGCAGTATGGGGGAAATTACTGTGTGGTGCAAAATACCATATGGGGGCTGTGTGGGGGAAATTACTGTGTGGGGGAAACTACTGTGTGAGGGGCAGTGTGGGGGAAGCTACTGTGTGGGGACAATGTGGGGGAAATTACTGTGGTGCAAATTACTGTGGGGGAAATTACTGTGTGGGTGAAATTACTGTGTGGGGGCTGTGTGGGGGATTTACTGTGTGAGGGCAAAGTGGGTGAAATTACTGTGTGGGGGACAAATTACTATATGGGGGCAGTGTGGGGGAAATTACTGTGGGGGGGAATTTACTGTGTGGGGGCAGTGTGGGGACAGTGTGGGGGGAAACTACTGTGTGGGGGCAGTGTGGGGGAAATTACTGTGTGGGGGCATTGTGGGGGAAATTATTGTGTGGGGGAAATTACTGTGTGGGGGCAGTGTGGGGGAAATTACTATACGGGGACAGTGTGGGGGAAAGTACTGTGTGTGGGAAATTACTGTGTGGGGGCAGTGTGGGGGGAATTACTGTGTGTGGGAATTTACTGTGTGGGGGCAGTGTGGGGGAAATTACTATATGGGGCAGTGTGGGGGAAAGTACTGTGTGGGGGTAGTGTGGGGGAAATTACTGTGTGGTGCAAATTACTATATGGGGGAAGTGTGGGGGAAATTACTGTGTGGGGGCAGTGTGGGGGAAATTACTGTGTGGGGCAAATTACTGTGGGGGGAAATTATTGTGTGAGAGAAATTACTGTGTGGGGGATTTACTGTGTGAGGGCAGTGTGGGTGAAATTACTGTGTGGGGGACAAATTACTATATGGGGGCAGTGTAGGGGAAATTACTGTGGGGGGAATTTACTGTGTGGGGGCAGTGTGGGGGGAATTACTGTGTGGGGAAAATTACTATATGGGGCAGTGTGGGGGAAGTTACTGTTTGGGGGCTGTGTGGAGAAATTACTTTGTAGTCCGAATTACTATGGGGGGATTACTATGGGGGGCAGTGTGGAGGAAATTACTATATGGGGGCAGCGTGGGGGCGTTGTTATTAGAGAGGCACTGTAGGGGCAATTCTATTATTTCTGGGGACACTACACAGGGATTATTACCTGGAGCACAATATAGGGGGTTATTATTACTGGGGGCACTCTAGGGGACATTATAGCTGCTGTGGACACTATAGGGACATTTGGGGTAATTTATCAAACTGATGTAAAGTAGAACTGGCTTAGTTGCCCATAGCAACTAATCAGATCTCACCTTTCATTTTGGACAGCTCTTTTGAAAATCCAGTTCTACGTTACACCAGTTTGATAAATTACCCCAATTATGTCTACTGGGGTCACTATCTTTTCAGCAGTATAGTACCTGGGGCATTGGTGGGCACATCGGGCACAGTATTGGAGGTGACAGCAGGATGACACTGTGAGGACACCAGGATGGGAAGGTTGATGGAAAAACTGAGAAATCTAACGTGTCTGTGTTACAAACTGTAGAGACGAGATATGGCTGAAAGAATTTGTCATGGCGGTCTAACGGACGAAAAGAGGAAAGAGAAGGTCTACATGACAGGAGATGTCCCTGGATGTAAGAGGTATGTGGTTAAGTATTGGGGGGGTGCCAGAGAAAGGACCCACTCCGGGTGGCAAACACCCTAGGCACGACAATTGCGCTATTTAAGTGAGTAAATTAATTATAAAATAAGAAAGTTCAAATCTGACCAGGGCAACATCTGCATAAGCGGTTATAAACTCCCTATACTGAATCCAGTTTCCTCTCACGCTCCAAAAAAATACTTGATTGCTTGGCTTCTTATGAAATTTGTCCTAGAGAGTAAAGGACAATATTTACACAGCAGTGTGGACTATGATGGTGCTATAGGAATGGCTGCAATTTTATTATGCACTTTATGTGAGATATTATACATTTCAGCAATCATTGCCTTTCTCTTTGGGCCACCTCAAGTGTAGTGTCCTATGTATAACTGCACTATCAGTGTTGGACTGGGGTTCTTTGGGCTTACAAGAGAAAATTATTCCCAGGGCTCAGCCCCTAAATCAATAATGACCAATAGTTGTTTTTTTTAATCAAAGAAATAAAACCCTAGTGGTAAGTGATTAGATCCAAAGGCAGCTCCAAATGATTTTCTTCTTTTCTCTTGGACCTTTGGGGCCTGGATCAACCAGAGGATCCTATGGCAGGCCAGTCTAACCCTGCGCACCAGTGGAATTATTTTATGAATCAGTTAAATAGTGTAAGAAATAATCTAGCCAATTCTCCACCCTAAAAAGTATACAAAAATAAAAACCGTCACAAAGTTGGCGATATACATTTTAGCATAGCAACAGACCTTTCTTGTCTGACGATTGTGACCTTCGCAGGTTCAGGTTTCATTGCTGACTTTTTGGTCTCCACAATGTTGCTTGTAGAGTAAGAGGTTAATATCGGGCTGCTGCTTCTGTCGCTTCTGTAGGAAGAATATAATATGGGGATATTTTTGTGATGATACCCAATTATGATGGTATGAATATATCACAATAATGTAAATATGATGCAAAAGTGGAGCTTCTGCATAAAGATAAGGTGACATAACAACAGATATGAAGGCTGTATTGGCTACGTAAGAAGATATGGAGCCCAACAAACAAGGGGGAATATGATTGACCCCTATTATGAGTCCTGCTGTCTGAATCTTCACAGCCATAGTGGAGGAGCTCTGCTTATTGATCTGACTGTAAACACTAGGGAGCAGTCCTCCTCTGGACCACCAGGCCAAAGCAAGCCAGTGAATTATGAAGGACTACTATGGCCATAGGACACCAATGAATCACAGGCTGGTGAATATCCCATTAATCACTACTATGTGGCGTTAGTCCTTCTTGTTACTATATGGTTGCATTTTGCTGTGGCCGATACAAATATGTTGGGTAAACTAAATGTGTTATTAGTTCGATGTTCACTATAAAGCCATGTGAATTGTGGTGAAACCTATGGGTTATATTAAAAAGCACAGAGTCCTCAGTCGTAGATCTCTTTTAATGGCTTACTGAATAGATGATCACAAAAAGCAAGCCTTCTTAGATCTCTTCATCAGGCATGGTCTACTGGCCAACACAGTACACATATTTTCTTTCCTATATAAAGAGCACATAACTTACACTCTGGAGGGAGTTGCCTGTGATGTTGGTGGTCTGGGTTGTGTTTCTGTCCAGTGGTTTTCAGCCCTTGAAGGAGTTAAGAATCTGTGTCAAATTTACTGTAGAATTTGTAAGATCTCCGGCATGCTCCCTCCATTACCGCATCTCAGTAGAAGTTCATAAAAGGCAAAGTTCCCAAGGAACCAGATACGGTATCTTCTAAAATTTAGCTTTTATTTTTACCAGCATAAAACCAACTATAGATAGCGTTTTAGCCTGGAAAAGGGCTTTTGGAGGCCGAAACGTTGTCTATTGTCGCTTCTAGGCTAAATAGCTACGTTGTGAAGACATCTCAATTTTAACATTTGATGTCTATAGACTGGTGTCAACCAACACAAAAAATATATAAAAACTGCAGACTGGATATTATTAGCTTGTCATTATTTTGTGTAAGATATTTTATCAAGATATCCCCTTATTAAATTGAGGAGTCCGCTGCAGGGGAAATGTTGTACTACCAGCCGGACATTGTAATAAATGGAGGAGCCAGGTCTTTTTTTTAGCAGCCCACCACTCTGATCATTAATCTTTGATACTATAGCAACGGTATCATTTTTTTTAAAAACAGATCAGGGCATCCCTGGGCTGTGTATGTATGTTTATACACAAATAATAAATTATTAATTTCACAAATCCATACTTCTCTGGAAGGATTTTTTGAGTATTCCCAATTTACGTAAAGTGACTTTTTAACATAGAAAATAGGAGACCATACAGGTTGTGAGTAGTCACATTTAAGCTGACCCTACATATTAGATGAATGTTGCCCAAATCCGCCAATATGAACAGGATTAGCTGACCATCTAATATGTATGGGGGCCTCCCTACTCTTCCCAACAGTAGATATTGGGGCACATAAGGATCAAGCAGATGGATTTCAACTGCTTGAACCTTTTGTTCTTGTACAGATAAACCGCCACTTGAGGAGCTTGGCAGCGGCTTTCTCCATCTCTTCCTACTCAGAATACATGCTTGCTCAGGCAACGTGTATGAGGGGAACGGAAGTGATGGTGGTAGAACAAGCGTTCGGCCTTCAGTAGTCTTGTGTGTACAACCAGTCTTACAGGCATAACTCCCATAGCACCCAGATGAGACTCAAGATAAACTCAAGGATATCATGCCAGTAGTCTTGGAGAACCCTAACCTGGCCCGATAACAGATATTGAAAGTACAAAACTAAATGTAAAAATGTGAAAGGAAAAAAAGAACAAAAACAGAACAAAGTACTACATTAACCACCAAGTGTAAACCCCTCTTCATTCTCAAAATCTATTAGGTTTCTAGAGGTAAGACCAACACCAGTCCCACATAACCTAGAGTAAGTACTACCCTATAACAAAAACCACCATACCTCTTGTGATCATCATAAAGATATGAAGACAGAGTTTTAGGGAGTGTTTGGCTCTTCTTGTTTGGACTGGTTTCTTCGTCTTGTATTTGCACCCTTAAAGGGCAGACAAGAAACAGGAATTCAAGCTATACTGAAGGAGGGGGGGGTCTTCACATGAGTAGAAAGACACAAGAAGACCAAAAAGTTCACCCATTTATGTGTAAAAAAAACCCTCAGTTGATCCAAAGTAAGACACTGGAAATAGATCAGTTTGCCAAGGGTAAAAGCATTTTTTTTTATCACCCAATCTGACAGATCCCTGGATCAATGTCCAAGTTTCTCAATGAATATACATCTTTCAGGCTGTTGTCTCATAAAGTTTCTTTCTATATAGTATATTGATGCAAATGGATGCCGTACAGGGGTACTCCCCCCCCCCCCCCCTCTATGAGCCAGCGCAGGTAGCCACAGCAGACCCGCTCGTCAATGTAATATATGGTCAGCCCTCAACAGCGTTGGACGTAAATCCTTTAGGTCTACTAGAACAAATGATTCTGAGGGCCTGCCCTCTGTGTATGTAGGACCTTGAAGGGGTTGTCTCACCTCAGCAAGTAGCATTTATCTTGCAGAGAAAGTAAATACAAGACATTTACTAATGTATTGTTAATATCTATATTGCCTCCTTTGCTGGCTGGATTCATTTTTTTTCTATCACATTATACGCTACTCGTTTCCATGGCTACGACCACCCTGCAATCCATCAGTGGTGGCCGTGCTTGCACACTATAGGAAAAAGCACCGGCCTCTCTGGTGGCAAGGACCGTGAAAGCACCGATAAGCTAGCGCTTTTCCCTATAGTGTGCAAGCACGACCACCACTGATGGATTGCAGGGTGGTCGTAACCATGGAAACGGGAAGTGTAAAATTGAATGGAAAAATGAATCCAGCCAGCAAAGGAAGCAATATGGATAATCACAATACATTAGTAAGTGTCTTGTATTGACTTCCTCTACGTAATAAATACTATTTGCTGAAGTGAGACAACCCCTTTAATTAAGGGCCCTGTTTTATTAGGGATCCATTATTGTCAGAGCTTGGGCCCAGCGGAGGATCCTCTCATACTCCTCTGGTGAGCTCCGGGCAGGAACAGCTGATCACTGGAGGTTTCTGAATTTGGACCATTCAGCTGATCATCTTTTAAAAGGTTATCGTGATTTTTTTTGTCCATGGTCAACTTAAAGGAGATTTCTGGGACTTACGTACTGATGACCTGTCCTCAGGATAGGTCATCAATATCAGATTTGTGGGAGTCTGACACCCGGCACCCTCACCTATCAGATGATATTGATGACCTATTGAGGATAGGTCATCAATATCTAAGTCCCGGAAAAATCCCTTAAGAATTCTTAAATGAAAAGAGAGATGTTATTAATTCCTTAGATTAGAAGATAAAGTATCTTTTGGACTTATTGTGATATAATAATAGAAAGAAAACATTACACAACGAAACCTCACCTTTGTCCTACAAAAGGAGATGGTGTATCATGTGTCCCAATTCTGAAATACAATATGACAATATTGGAAAGTCATTTTGTATTTTTAATTCATTTCATCATTGTTGAATCATCATCTCTTGTGCCCCTTATTGGATGGCTGCCCTATAGGTCAACGTCTCGTTCTTCAAACAGGTTTAGGATATTGATTGGGATTTTTTTTTAAAGAAAAAAACACCTATATGTAGTCAGCTGTTTTCGGGTTATTGCGCCTCATCAGCACAATTTCCAAGACACTGCCGTCTCACCCTCGCTAGTCTCACACTGCCGTTATTAGATCCGGCAGAGAATGGCCTGCCGGAACTCTCTGGGTCCGGCATTGCCAGATGTTACTGGAGTGGTCGCCGGCTTGCAGCGGTTTTTCTCCGGCTCAATCACTGCATATTTTCTGGGTGACGGCCGGATCTCCGCTGGACCGTATTATAGTCAATAAAGCCGAGGGACATTCCGGTGATATATGGAGAGAGCTACAGAGAGCTCCACACACTGTTCTCTGCCAGAACAGCCTGCCAGAACTACTAAACGGCAGTGTGAAAGAGGCTTTGGAGTACCCCTTTATTAATGCTTCAGACAGGAGCTTACCCGCTGTTTCTTTTAGCTGCAGATATGACATAGGAGCGATCTCTGGGTGATGTGTTTCTTAATACACTGCTGGCTTGTTCGGTCCTACAATAGATACAACATGGAAATGCCATCATTATTATTTCGTACGTTCCGTTTTGGTTTAAAGAGGTTGGCCCATGTCAGAAATGAATGGCATATCGCTAGGATATATCATCAATTTCAGATGGGCGCTGAAGTTGGACCCCAAACTGAAGGAGAACACACTGTGCTTGCGCTGCAGACTCTCCATTCATTGCTATGGGAGTTCTGAAAAGAGCCGAGTGTGTCCATTTAAAGAGGGTGCCTTATCTCAGACATTGATGGCATATCGCTAGGATATGGCACCAATATCAGATAGTTGTGGGTCCCAACTCTGAGACCTGCTCCTATCTCCAGAACAGGACCCGCAAAAGAGAACGGAGAGCAGCCGCACAGGACAATCAAGTCTTTATGTTAAACATCTTTTATAAGAACTGTAGTGGAGTTTTGGAATTTTCCATGTCACCATGTTGTTAAAAAATTCTGAAATCCTGCAGTTACCCTTGTGCTCACTAATAGTGTTGAGCTAAGGGAGCTTCAGATGCTTCATCCAAAGTCGCTTTGTTCAAAACTTCGGAATGGTACGCACGTGACTTTGTTGAATAACTTCGGTAGTTGAGTTTTTAAGTGGTTTACCACTTTAAAAATCAACTACCGAAGTTATTCAACGAAGTCACGCGTGACTTCGCGAATAACTGACTTTGGTTCATCGGAGCCCATACATTCTAATACTGTACGGAGATGGATCTCCATACAGTATTATTCTGAAGTTTTGAACGAAACGACTTCGGATGAAGCATCCAAAGATCGCTTCGCTCAACACTACTCACTAAGCTTAATAATAGACTGGCAGTAAAGATGAATTTTCTGTAGTCATCTCATTATAGTAACAGGCATGATTACAATGACAAGTAACATCTCTGTACAGATAATGGGCTATTCACATAACATTTTAACCCTCTTTTAATATATATATATATTGGGGGAAAAAGAATGCAATAGCATAGTACACTATGCTTTTCCATCCTGCAGAATCCAACAAAACAAGTATACGTTAAACAGATACAATAAAACTCTATGGTGACAGATGCTACTGTATGGCATCCGTCCGAGGAATCCGTGTAAGTATGTCATGTGCATACATTAAACATGAGACAAAAATTTGATGTGAACAGGATGCACCTTCCACAATAGGTAATGTCACAACTTATCCACTCCCTCCCTGCACAATGAACTCTGCACAGGTCACCAAGTATTGCCATAGAAACATGAAACCTCTCCACACTACAGGTTCTTATGGTCCATTTGGCTCCTGTAGAGCATATGTCTGAGTGCCGTTAACAGCAGCTTGGGCAAGAGGGCTGCCCGTCTGATCATGTACAGAAACAAAAAAAAAGAATAAAAATATCTACCTTCAGAAAATAAAAAACTGAATAGAAAAAAAGAGTATGTTTTACGATCTGGTTTTAAAAGTTGAAAAGGTGACATATTCCGTGTCCTACATCACAGAGAGCGGTTTTGTACTAATGACCTCCCTTTCCTCGTGAGACTAGAGTGCTGCTGCAAAGAGTGGCTCTGGGTCTGTTGGATTAGGTGTGACCATTTATTACAGTGCTGCCCATATATATTCATACCCCCGGCAAATTTTGACTTAAAGTTACTTTTATTCAACCAGCAAGTAATTTTTTGATGGGAAATGACATAGGTGTCTCCCAAAAGATAATAAGACGATGTACAAGAGGCATTATTGTGAAGAAAAAACATTTCTCAGCTTTTATTTACATTTGAGCAAAAAATACAAGATGTTCCGCACTGTGGAAAATCTCAGAGGACGTGGTCAGAAGCCAAAAGTGACACCTGTGCTGGCCAGAAGGATAGTTAGAGAGGTGAAAAAGAATCCAAGGATCACCACCAAGGCCATCCTGGGGAATCTGTGCTCTGCTGGTGGCAATGTCTCAAGGTAGACAATCCAACGGACACTGCACAATGCTGGTTCCATGGATGCAGACCAAGGAGGACACCACTTCTCCAGATAAGGCACACAAAAGCTCGCGTGGCCTTTGCAAAAGCTCATCTGGACAAAGAAGAAGACTTCTGGTCTTCTGTGTTATGGTCAGATGAAACAAAAATTTAATTGTGTGGTCACAATGATGTTTCCTTCATTTGGCGTAAAAAAGGAGAAGCCTTCAACCCAAAGAACACCATCCCCACTGTCAAACATGGTGTTGGGAACCTAATGTTTTGGGGGTGTTTTTCAGCCAATGGACCAGGGAACCTAATCACAGTAAACGGTACCATGAAAAAAGAGCAATACATGAGGATTCTCAACGACAACATCAGGCAGTCTGCAGAGAAACTTGGCCTTGGGCACCAGTGGACATTTCAGCATGACAATGACCCAAAACACACAGCAAAAGTGGTGAAGAAATGGTTAGCAGACAACAACATTAACGTTGTGGAGTGGCCCAGCCAGAGTCCAGACTTGAATCCAATTGAGAATCTGTGGAGGGAGCTAAAGATCAGGGTGATGGCAAGAAGACCCTCCAACCTGAAAGATTTGGAGCTCATTGCTAAAGATGAATGGGCAAAAATACCTGTGGAGACATGCAAAAAGCTGGTCTGCAATTATAGGAAGCGTTTGATTGCTGTAATAGCCAATAAAGGCTTTTCTATTGATTATTGAGAAGGGTATGAATAATTTTGGACTGGACACTTTTTGCTCAAATGCAAATAAAAACTGAGAAATGTTTTTTTTTCACAATAATGCCTCTTGCACATCGTCTTATAATTTTTGGGAGACACCTATGTCATTTCCCGTCAAAGAATTACTTGCTGGTTGAATAAAAGTAACTAAGTCAAAATTTGCCAGGGGTATGAATAATTATAGGCAGCACTGTATATACAAAATATGGTCTTAATTAAAAATTTGAACAGCTTCCATCAAGGTCTATGTTTATCCATGGTAACAGACTACAAACAATCCCTGTGCAGTCTGATCCTAAAGTCATATTGTCATCCATCTGTCGCCTATTTGTTGCTAACCTACAGTACAGACCAAAATTTTAGACACACCTTCTCATTCAAAGAGTTTTCTTTATTTTCATGACTATGAAGGAATCAAAACTATGAATTAACACACGTGGAATTATATACATAACAAACAAGTTTGAAACAACTGAAAATATGTCATATTCTAGGTTCTTCAAAGTAGCCACCTTTTGCTTTGATTACTGCTTTGCACACTCTTGGCATTCTCTTGATGAGCTTCAAGAGGTAGTCCCCTGAAATGGTCTTCCAACAGTCTTGAAGGAGTTCCCAGAGATGCTTAGCACTTGTTGGCCCTTTTGCCTTCACTCTGCGGTCCAGCTCACCCCAAACCATCTCGATTGGGTTCAGGTCCAGTGACTGTGGAGGCCAGGTCATCTGGCGCAGCACCCCATCACTCTCCTTCATGGTCAAATAGCCCTTACTTTCAAAGTTTTCCCAATTTTTCGGCTGACTGACTGACCTTCATTTCTTAAAGTAATGATGGCCACTCGTTTTTCTTTACTTAGCTGCTTTTTTCTTGCCATAATACAAATTCTAACAGTCTATTCAGTAGGACTATCAGCTGTGTATCCACCTGACTTCTCAACGCAACTGATGGTCCCAACCCCATTTATAAGGCAAGAAATCCCACTTATTAAACCTGAGAGGGCACACCTGTGAAGTGAAAACCATTTCAGCGGACTACCTCTTGAAGCTCATCAAGAGAATGCCAAGAGTGTGCAAAGCAGTAATCAAAGCAAAAGGTGGCTACTTTGAAGAACCTAGAATATGACATATTTTCAGTTGTTTCACACTTGTTTGTTATGTATATAATTCCACATGTGTTAATTCATAGTTTTGATGCCTTCAGTGTGAATCTACAATTTTCATAGTCATGAAAATAAAGAAAACTCTTTGAATGAGAAGGTGTGTCCAAACTTTTGGTCTGTACTGTATGTTACTATTGAAAAATGCATTCTAGATCGATGATACAAACGTGCAAATGATATATAGACATGATACAGTAAGGAATCTGTATGCAGGATTCTAGAAGAAATAGTTACCTCGTGACTTGTTCCTGTTGAGTAGTAGGTGCCTCATCGTCTGACTGATCTGTAGATCTGTTCCTTACATTATACGGTGCCCTGGACAAAATAGCAGAATCAGTACCGCAATTAAAACCCCAGCCACTAAAGCACACCGCCTGACACTTCACTATCCTGCTCTATATAACAGTGCCTCCTGCAGCCCAGAACTGGTATGTCTGTACCCTTTATGTACATTGGCAAATATCATGATCCTTTGTGATTTGATTTCAAGACAGTTTCTCAGAAAAACAGGGCTGTTGGCTGGTATGCAGCAAAGCAGGATGTATTAAAGGGGTTGTGCCACCCCGCCTGCGAGGGCTTACAATCTACAAGAAAACAGGGAAGAAGGCTGTAGAGGAGGTGAGATACTGCAATGGTTGTGAGATATTCTCTTCACTTCACTATCATCCCACCCTCTCTGGTGTTTATTCTGTATAGTAGTGTGCACGTCCGCCTACTGAGGTGGACGCACATGCTCAGTTCCATTCTTTAACTGCCACCATCCATATCTACTGACAGTTCTGACAGTTACAGGGAGAGAGCTGCAACTGAAAGGACACGGCTCCTGAGGAAGGACATGCCCCTGAGAACACTCCCCTGAGAAAGGACACACCCCCTGAGAAAGGACACACCCCCTGAGCTGGCAACCTAAGGGTCCATTCACACGTCCGTGGTGTATTGCGGATCTGCAATACACCCGGCTGGCACCCCCCCATAGAACTGCCTATTCTTGTCCGCAATTGCGGACAAGAATAGGACACGTTCTATTTTTTGGCGGAGACGCGCCCCTGAAGTTCAGGGCCGAAGCCCGGAAGTTCAGGGCCGCGCTCCGGAAATGCCGGAAATGAGGATGCGGAGAGCACATCGTGTGCTCTCCGCATCCCGTTCTGCCTCATTGAGAATGAATGGATCCGCACCCTTTCCCGATATTGCGGAACGGATGCAGACCCATTTGCGGACGTCTGAATGGACCCTAAGGCCCCTTTCACACGGGCGAGTTTTCCGCGCGGGTGCAATGCGTGAGTTGAACGCATTGCACCCACACTGAATCTGGACCTATTCATTTCTATGGGGCTGTTCACATGAGTGGTGATTTTCACGCATCACTTGTGCGTTGCGTGAAATCGCAGCAAGCTCTATTTTGTGCGTTTTTCCCGCAACGCAGGCCCCATAGAAGTGAATGGGACTGCGTGAAAATCGCAAGCATCCGCAAGCAAGTGCGGATGCGGTGCGATTTTCACGTACGGTTGCTAGGTGACGATCGGGATGGGGACCCGATCTTTATTATTTTCCCTTATAACATGGTTATAAGGGAAAATAATAGCATTCTGAATACAGAATGCATAGTAAAACAGCGCTGGAAGGGTTAATAAAAAATAAAAAATAATTTAACTCACCTTAATCCACTTGCTCGCACAGCCGGCATCGCTTCTGTCTTCTTCTTTGCTGTGTACAGGAAAAGGACCTGTGGTGACGTCACTCCGGTCATCACATGGTCCATCATATGATCCATCACCATGGTAAAAGATCATGTGATGGACCATGTGATGACCGGAGTGACGTCACCACAGGTCCTTTTCCTGTACACAGCAAAGAAGAAGACAGAAGAGAAGCCGGCTGCGCGAGCAAGTGGATTAAGGTGAGTTAAATTATTTTTTATTTTTTATTGTACTAAGCATTCTGTATTAAGAATGCTATTATTTTCCCTTATAACCATGTTATAAGGGAAAATAATACAATCTACAGAACACCGATCCCAAGCCCGAACTTCTGTGAAGAAGTTCGGGTTTGGGTACCAAACATGCCGATTTTTCTCACGCGCGTGCAAAACGCATTACAATGTTTTGCACTCGCGCTAAAAAATTGCGCATGTTCCCGCAACGCACCCGCACCTTTTCCCGCAACGCCCGTGTGAAAGAGGCCTAAGGAGAATGTAGTAGAGCAATTGGAGCAATGAATGGGCAGATCTCTGGATCCATGTGAGGTACAGGGCTGGTTCTTGGGACAGGCTGTCATGTACTATATGATGTCTGATTTTGATTATTAACAACAATCAGGACATAACCCCTTTTAATTATAACTATGTATATAATGCTTATGCCTGTAAAGCGCTGCAGAATATAGCAGCGCTATATAAATTCATAAAATAAAAAAAATAAAAAAATAATATATATATATATATATAATTGACATCTTCTTACAGTTTCTTGTATTCCTCTGTGGACATCTTGTGGCCTGTAGCGGAGGGGACTCTCGGGAGGCTGTTTGATGTTCGAGGCTGGACTGCGCTGTAAATGAGATGTATACAGACATGGGGTACACTGATGGGTTTTCCTCTCTATAAGGGTTCATTCACATGAACGTGTGCTGTCCGTTGCCGTATTGCGGACCGCATTTGCGGATCCGCAATACACGGGCACCGTTCCGTGTGCATTCCGCATCACGGAGGCGGACCCATTCACTTCAATGGGTCCGCAAATCTGGAGATGCGGAACGGAAGCACGAAACGTAACACTACGGAAGCACTACGGAGTGCTTTCTGGGATTCCGTTCCGTGCCTCCGCACCGCAAAAAGATAGAATTTACTCTATCTTTTTGCGGAACGGACGGATCGCGGACCCATTGAAGTGAATGGGTCTGCGATCCCCGTGCGGCTGCCCCACGGTTGGTGCCCGTGCTTTGCGGTCGACAGCACGGGCATGGGCTGCACACGGTCGTGTAAACAAGCCCTAAGGCCTCATGCACACGACAGTATGTATTTTGCGGTCCGCAAAAAATGGATCTGCGAAAAATACGGATGACGTCCATCTGCATTCCATATTTTGCGGAACGTAACAGCTGGCCCCTAATAGGATAGTCCTATCCTTGTCCGTAATGCGGACAATAATAGGACATGTTCTATTTTTTTGTGGAGCGGAAATACGGACATACAGAAACGGAATGCACACGGAGTACCTTTTTTTTTTGCAAACCATTGAAATGAATGGTTCCGTATACGGTCCGCAAAAAAACCCTGAACCGACACGGAAAGAAAATACGTTTGTGTGCATGAGCCCTAAAGCACATTTTCATTCAAAAGTCAAAAAAGCTATCAGTGTGATCCTATATTTGCCATGTCTGATAATTACACCCCTATCCTCTTATCCTAGCAACTGGATTCTAGGAGGTAACTGAACTATAGCAGCCATGTTTGCATCTATCAAGTCATCTAGTCACAAAGTCAGTCAGGCTCCATGGAAATACACAGTCCCTGTTCGCTCTTGCCTCCCCTCTCCTTGGCTCTTTCTGTTAGGCTTTGAGGGGTCGTCTCACTTCAGCAAGTGGTATTTATCATGTAGAGAAAGTTAATACAAGGCACTTACTAATGTATTGTGATTGTCCATGTTGCCTCCCTTGCTGGCTGGATTCATTTTTTCACCACATTATACACTGCTTGAATCCATGGTTACGACCACCATGCAATCCAGCAGCGGTGGCCGTGCTTGCACAATTTCTCTACATGATAAATGCCATTTGCTGAGGTGAGACAACCCCTTTAATCACTCCGCCCTATTATGCATCTGTGGGCAAGCGACACGTTCTGCACCACAAACGGGGGCGGTTACGTGAGTCACACCGGTATTGTCGAAAGACATAAAACATATGTAGATAAAATAATCATTACCTCTGCTGGTATCCATTGAAGTTAGGTGGGCTCTTGACTTGTGAGACAGCATTGAATGGCTGACCCCTGCAGTAGAAAGACATGTTGGTACATGCCGGGAGTACATTGCTTAGAACAAACCAGGTAAGAGTTAAACGGTTGGCCACTTTTTGTAAGAGTTTTGGCAAATGGAAGCATACTTACCTGTTCCCTAGTGTTGGGTCCTGACTCCATCACTCTCTGGCCTCAGCTCCCTCACTCGGACCACCCGCTGTCAACACATGCTTTGACACCGCGGCAGCCAATCACCGGCTGCAGTGGTCACCTGCTCCCCTTGCGTCACATGACCAACTGACACGATGAAACGGCAGCAGATCACAGCGATTGGCTGCAGAGGTGTCAAATCAGATGGTGACAGTGGGGAGCAAGGGAGCTGAGAACTCAGGGAGTGAAGGAGCTGGGAACCAGGTAAGTATGCTTTCTTGTGCAGGTCTGCCTAGGATGCAGAGGTTTGCAAGAAGTTGGCCAACCCCTTAAATTGAGGGACAGACATTTCACATTTGAACCCATGTGCTTGGTCTCCTTCCAGCCACAAAAGAACGTAACCGTGCTTCCAGACATTTACTATATTGTATGTAGGGGACTACACAGGGACGTAGCTATAGGGGGTGCAGAGGTAGCAGTCGTTACCGAGCCCAGGAGCCTGAAGGGGCCAAAAGACCCTTGTACCACACCGTATTTTAGAAAGTACATGGAGGTCAAGTTACACCTCTGGCTGGAGAGTAGGGGTTAGGTCAAGAATTTGGCATGGGGGTGGGGGTAGCGTTTAAATTTTTGCCTCAAGCAGCACTCAACTCTTGCACAAGGGCCTATAAGCCTTTAGCTACACCCCTGGGAGTACACTAAGGATGTCCATGATTATTACTGGTGGACAGGGGCGGACTGGGAACTTAAAGTGGTCCTGGAAAAATGCTAAAAGTGGCCCCGTTTTGTAGTTGGGAACAAATTGATGGAAGGCAGGTCCAGCAATACCATATTGTGGCACATTATACCACCCCAACAGAGCCAAATACCACAGTCCAACACAAGATACTGCCAGCAGCACAAAATACATCCCCAAAAACTTCCACTGGCAGGCGGTGAGGAGGGCCCAGGTGGCCCCCTGGGCATTGGTTCACCGGGAAATTTCCCTGTAAGGTCTATGGCCAATCTGCCCCTACTGGTGGACCATACTCCACCAGTGAAATTGGCTTTCTTGAGAAATTTGCTGGAAAGCCATAGAGGAGGTGAATTATGCTGAAGGGACATTTACATAACGTTTGAGGACCAAAAAGTGAAGAAGGGTTCTTGGGGCTTTTGGTGACCTACAGCCACCTTCCCCTGTCAAATGCAAGGGGCTGATGTCCTGTAGACAAGCCAAAAACATAACGTACCAGCACTTCTGTAATATACAGTAGAAGGTGACTATACACTGGTGCTTGATCACCTCTCATACCCCGGCCTTTTGTAGGGAGCTTGGTATTCCCTCCATCTTACTTTGATATCATGTGTGACTTCACTTTTTTAAGAAAATAACTTACCTTATGATGTATGAAGTATTTGTCCTGCACAAAAACAAGAAAACTCAATTACTAGAACAGTTAGATTCATATCCGCAGCCTGATACTGCACCATTCATCTTGATGCAATTACTTTTGCTATGATAGTAAAGGGTCCTTTTACAGGGACGGATGATCTATCAGATTATTGGGGATGAATGTTTGTATGAGTGCCTGTTCCTGATAACGTGCCAGAGTGAAAGGTGTCGGCAATCACCCGATAAATGAGCAAACGCTTGATCATCGGGTGATCGTGTTGTTCGGGCAGCACAGAAAATCATCGTTCCTATGCATCATATCAGGGTGTATAAATAACAGCTGCGCTGTAACAATGATTTTCGATGAGGACAAGCCATTGCTGTATTGATTGCTTGTCCAGATTTTTGGCCCATGTAAAAGGTTCCTAACGGTGCCCAGGGGTGTAATGATCGCGGTTGCAGAGTGATTTAAATTTTTTCAAAGTTTGCCCTGGGGCCCATAGAACTCTAGTTACGCCACTGACTGTGCCAAACGTTGATCCCCATATTCTGATTACTTGGGGAAGATCTATCAAGTACGATACTTAAAGGGCATCTGTCAGCAGATTTGTGCCTATGACACTGGTTGACCTGTTACATGTGCACTTGGCAGCTGAAGGCATCTGTCTTGGTCTCATGTTCATATGTGCCCGCATTGCTGAGAAAAATTATATTTTATATATGCAAATGACCCTCTAGGAGCAACGGGGGGCGTTACCGTTACACCTAGAGGCTCTGCTCTCTCTGCCACTGCTGCACTCTCTGCACTTTGATTGACAGGACCAAGTGTGATGACATTTCCAGTGCCTGGATCTGTCAATCAAAGTGCAGAGGATGCGGCAGTTGCAGAGAGAGCAGAGCCCCTAGGTGTAACTGTAACGCCCCCATTGCTCCTAGAGGCTCATCGACATATATTAACCCCATAGGGACACAGCCTTATTTCACCTTAAGGACCAGGCCATTTTTTGAAAATCTGACCAGTGTCACTTTAAGTGCTGATAACTAAAACGCTTTGACTTATCCAGGCCGTTCTGAGATTGTTTTTTCGTCACATATTGTACTTCATGACACTGCTAAAATGAAGTAAAAAAATATTATTTTTTTTGCACAAAATAATACCTAATTTACCCAAAAATTTGAAAAATTAGCAAATTTCAAAGTTTCAGTTTCTCTACTTCTGTAACACATAGTAATACCCCCAAAAATTGTGATGACTTTACATTCCCCATATGTCTACTTCATGTTTGAATTGTTTTGGGAATGATATTTTAGTTTTTGGGGATGTTATAAGGCTTGGAAGTTTAGAAGCAAATCTTGAAATTTTTCCGAAATTTACAAAAACTCAATTTTTAGGGACCAGTTCAGGTCTGAAGTCACTTTGCGAGGCTTACATAATAGACCCCATCTAAGAAACTACCCCCCTCAAGGTATTCAAAACTGATTTTACATACGTTGTTAACCCTTTAGGTGTTGCACAAGAGTTATTGGCAAATGGGGATGAAATTTGAGAATTTTATTTTTTTGTCTAATTTTCCATTTTAACCCATTTTTTCCACTAACAAAGCAAGGGTTAACAGCCAAACAAGACTGTATCTTTATTGCCCTGACTCTGCCGTTTACAGAAACACCCAATATGTGGCCGTCAACTACTGTACGGCCACACAGCGGGGCGTAGAGTGAAAGGTGCGACGTTTGGTTTTTGGAAGGCTGATTTTTATGGACTGGTTTATTTACACCATGTCGCATTTGAAGCCCCCTGATGCACCCCTAGAGCAGAAACTCCCTAAAAGTGACCCCATCTAAGAAAGTACACCCCTCAAGGTATTCAAAACTGATTTTACATATGTCGTTAACCCTTTAGGTGTTGCACAAGAGTTATTGGCAAATGGGGATGAAATTAGAAAATTTCATTTTTTAGCCTTATTTTCCATTTTAACCCATTTTTTCCACTAACAAAGCAAGGGTTAACAGTCAAACAAGACTGTATCTTTATTGCCCTGACTCTGCCGTTTACAGAAACACCCAATATGTGGCCGTAAACTACTGTACGGCCACATAGCGGGGCGTAGAGTGAAAGGTGCGCCGTTTGGTTTTTGGAGGGCTGATTTTTATGGACCAGTTTATTTACACCGTGTCCTGTTTCAACCCCCCTGATGCACCCCTGGAGTAGAAACTCCCTAAAAGTGACCCCATCTAAGAAAGTACACCCCTCAAGATATTTAAAACGGATTTTACATACGTCATTAACCCTTTAGGTGTTGCACAAGAGTTATTGGCAAATGGGGATGAAATTTGAAAATTTCATTTTTTGCCAAATATTCCATTTTAACCCATTTTTTCCACTAACAAATAAAGGGTTAACAGCCAAACAAGACTGTATCTTTATTGCCCTGACTCTGCCGTTTACAGAAACACCCAATGTGTGGCCGTAAACTACTGTACGGCCACACAGCGGGGCGTAGAGTGAAAGGTGCGCCGTTTGTTTTTTGGAGGGCTGATTTTTATGGACCAGTTTATTTACACCGTGTCCTGTTTCAACCCCCCTGATGCACCCCTGGAGTCGAAACTCCCTAAAAGTGACCCCATTTTGGAAACTACGGGATAAGGTGGCATTTTTTGGGGGACTATTTTTAGGGTAGATATTATTTTTGGTTGCTCTATATTACATTTTTGTGAGGCAAGGTTACCAAAAATTGAAATTCTGAAATTTCATCTCCATTTGCCATTAACTGTTGAGGAACACCTAAAGGGTTAATAAAGTTTGTATAATCAGTTTTGAATACCTTGAGAGGTGTAGTTTCTTAGATGGGGTCATTTTTAGGGAGTTTTTACTCTAGGGGGGCATCAGGGGGGCTTCAAAAGGGACATGGTGTCAATAAAAAAGGCCATCAAAATCGGCCTTCCAGAAACCATGTCGGTCCTTTCCTTTTGCGGCCTCCCTTTTACTGATACAGCAGTTTACGACCACAAATGTGGCATTTCTGTAAACTGCAGTATCAGGGTAATAAATATAAACTTTTGTTTGGTTGTTAACCCTTGTTTTGTTACCGGAAAAAACGGATTGAAATGGAAAAGTGCAAAAAATTGCGTTTTTGGCACCGATTTTTTTTTTTTTTTTAACCGTGTTAATCTGGGGGGTTAGGTCATGGGATATTTTTATAGAGGAGATTCTTACGGACGCGGCGATACCTAATAAGTCTACTTTTTTTTTACAATTATTTAGGTTTTTGACTATATTATCCTTTTTGATACAAAAATAAAATTTTTGTATCTCTAAAGTCTAGGTGTCATTTTTATTTTATTTTTTATCCGATTATCTTATGTGGGGGCTCATTTTTTGCGGGACGAGCGGACGGTTTTATTGGCACTATTTTAGGGGCTATATGACTTTTTTATCGCTTGCTATGAAATTTTCTTAGTCTTAATCTGGGGGGTTGGATCATGGGGTATTTTTATTGAGAAGATTCTTACGGATGCGGCGATACCTAATAAGTCTACTTTTTTTACATTTATTTAGGTTTTAGACTATATTATCCTTATTGATACAAAAACTTTTTTTTTGTATCTTTAAAGTCTAGGTGTCATATTTTTTTTTTTTTAATCCGATTATCTTATGTGGGGGCTCATTTTTTGCGGGACGAGCGGACGGTTTTATTGGCACTATTTTGGGGGCTATATGACTTTATGATCGCTTGCTATTAAACTTTTTGTTATGTAAGGTGACAAAAAAAAATCTTTTTTTGCACCTTTTTTTTTTTTTTTTCCTTGACCGTGTTAATCTGGGGGGTTAGGTCATGGGGTATTTTTATAGAGGAGATTATTACCGACGCGGCAATACCTAATATGTCTACTTTTAATAAATTATTTTCGTTTTTTTGGGTGTCTCAAGTCTGAGAACCAGTTTTTTTATCCGATGTCAGTGCTAAATTGGGATATAAATTTAGTACTCCATGGAAGTGTGATACTCCCTGAAGCAACCAATAATGCAGAGGCCCGGATGATCGGGGCACGTGTCACATTGAGTAGTGGTGTCCTTCCGTATCCCCCTCCTGTGACACACTCTGCACCTTTTTTGGGTTCGTCCCTTCTTTCCAGTATGGGGGACCACACCTGGAAAGTGTTGGCCAGGGACGATCCGGGCACCTACAGTTCCCGAGGTACTCCGGCCTGCTCTTTCCCAGTCCGAAAAGATCAGGGCCATGAGGACTGCCTCATAGAACTGGAGAAATGTCCCTGGTCTGCCAGCGCTTCGGGATAGTACAAAAGAGTTGTACATGGCAACCTGCACCAAGTAGACCGCAACTTTTTTGTACCATGCCCGGGTTTTGCGCATGGCGTTATATGGCTTGAGGACTTGATCCGAGAGATCAACTCCTCCCATATACTGATTGTAGGCGACAATACAATCGGGCTTGAGGACAGTTGCCGCGGTACCTCGCACAGGGACAGGGGTGATGCCGTTACCATGAATTGTGGACAGCATAAGGACATCCCTCTTGTCCTTATACCTGACCAGTAACAGGTTTCCAGTGGTAAGGGCACGGGTCTCACCCCTGGGGATAGGTACCTGGAGGGGAAGGGCAGGGAGGCCGCGTTGATTTTTCCGCACGGTCCCACAAGCGAACGTGGATCTGGCGGCAAGGGACTGGAACAAGGGGATACTGGTATAAAAGTTATCCACGTACAGGTGGTAACCCTTATCCAGCAGTGGGTACATAAGGTCCCACACAAGTTTCCCGGTAACACCCAGAGTGGGGGGACATTCTGGGGGTTGAATCCGGGAATCTCGCCCCTCGTATATACGAAATTTGTAAGTGTACCCTGAGGTACTCTCACAAATTTTGTATAGCTTCACGCCATACCTCGCCCGCTTGGAGGAAACATACTGGCGGAAAATGAGTCTCCCCTTGAATGCAATGAGAGACTCATCAACTGCAACCTCCCTTCCAGGTACATAGGCCTCCATGAATTTGGCCCCAAAGTGATCGATGACCGGCCGTATCTTATACAGACGGTTATGGGCAGGATCACCTCGGGGAAGACATGCTGCATTATCGGAATAATGCAGACATTTCCGGATGGCCTCAAACCGGGAGCGTGTCATGGCTGTACTGTAAAGTGGGGTCTGGTATAGGACGTCCCCACTCCAGTACAGCCTGACACTGGGTTTCTTGACCAGGCCCATATGCAGCACGAGGCCCCAAAATGTCCTCATTTCGGCTGCACTGACCGGCGTCCAGCCACCGGGCCTGGCCAAAAAGGAGCCCGGGTGTTGAGCGACGAACTGTTGGGCGTACAGATTTGTCTGCTCCACCATCAGATTTACCAGTGGGTCACTGAAAAAATGACGAAAAAAGTCATATTCAGTGTAGCCCACTGTGGAAATCTGGATTCCTGATTGGCCTACAAAATCAGGAATCACTGGCTCGTATCGCTCTGGGCTACACCAGACAAGTTCACCGGCAGGGTGCTCCGGTGGATTTAACTGGTGGGCCGGGAAACCAGTACGAGCCCCAGAGCTGCTCGTACTAGGCTGGGCCACAGGGTCCCTAACATGGCGGTCCCCTTGCTCCGCCTGGCGGCGTCTCCGCCGCCTTGGGGGCTCATCATCATCGCTAGATGATGAGGAGGACGCGGATGACAACAGGAAAGTGGGGTCATCCTCGTCCTCACTGGGACTCTCGGAGTCGGAGGCAAGCTGGGCGTATGCCTCCTCGGCCGAGAACGCCCGGCGGGCCATAGGGGAGTGTGTGTCTGCGTGTATATGTGCGTGTGTGTAACTCTTTATTTTGTGTGCGTGTGTGTGGGGGCACGGGTGTTCACGAACTCACCCTAAAACTAACAGGAAAAAAAAAAAAAACTAACTAAAAAAAGGGCAAAAAATGTGAAAAAAAAAAATCAAAACCGCTGATCAACCGTCCGAAGTTGATCAGCGGTGGGGTGTGCGATGCGCTAACAGTGGCCGGACACTAAGTGCCGGCCACAGTCAGCGTACACCAAAAAAGGAAAAAATAAAAAAATAAATGCACCCCAAAAAAGGTGGGGGGGGGGGGAAGTGGCAGCACCCCTGGGGGGTCTAGGGTCACACAGCTGTGCTGTGGACCCCAGACACCCTAACTTAGGGTGATGCAATCAAAGTTCAGAAAAGTTCAGAAACTAACTTTCCCTTTTTTTTTTCCTGCCTAAACCAAACTTTCCCTGTGCTGTCCCTATGTACCTGATGGGGGTTGCTGGGGCACAGATCGGGTCCTGGGGGCAGAGATCGGGTCCTGGGGGTGCTGGCAGCGATGGCGGACACACGTGCAGGCAGCTCCTCTCTCCTCCGGCTCCGGAACACAAAAGGAGGAGGAGAGGAGCGCCTGCCTCTTTTGAATTTGCCGCCGGACCGCACACAGACCAATCAGAAAGCGATCCTGAGTGGTGATGTCACTATCACCACTCAGGATCGCTGGATGGTGATTGGTGGAGGGAAATCAGACCACCATCACCATCCTGTTCCGGGTTATCGGGTCTTCAGAGACCCGAATATCCCGGAGACGCAGAAAACCGCAGGTCTGAATTGACCTGCGGTTTTCTGCAATCGCCGACATGGGGGGGTCACAGGACCCCCTGGCGCATTTGCCCCAGGTGCCTGCTCAATGATTTGAGCAGGCACCGGGTTCCGATCACCGCCCGCCGAGCGGCGGTGACCGGAACCATTCATGACGTACCGGTACGTCATGTGTCCTTAAGTACCAGGACATCATGACGTACCGGTACGTCATGTGTCCTTAAGAGGTTAAAACATCATTTTTCTCATCAATGTGGGCACATATGGACATGGGACCAACACAGATGCCTTCAGCTGTCAAGTGCACATGTAACAGGTCAGCCAGTGTCATAGGTACAGATCTGCTGATAGATGCCCTTTAATAAAACATGCGGTAAGATCTTAAGCTCTCCCTAGACGTATCTGCAGGTAGTCAGGGGATATGTAGTGTACGGGGACTGTAATGCCCGTCACTACAGAAGGGTCACTTGTGTGCTGTCGTCCCCCTTATTTATGGGGAAGTTGGTATAAGTCATCTTTATAAAATGTAATGTAATGCTATGTATTTCCCTGTTGCTGTAAAATGTGCATGTACAGGCCTGCTAGGGGTGTCATTCCAGCTCTTAGTCACTATAGGGAGCTAGGGAGCCCTAGTCTATATAAGGCCCAGTCAGGGAAAGGAAAGTTAGTTGGAGTCTGTAGTCTAGTCTAACCAGAGTGAGAACCAAGCTGGGGATTAGACTATGTCAGAGTCAAGTCCAGGCCTGAAGCCTGTAGACCAGGAGAGGGTATTGCAGTCCCTGTAACCGGGTTCCAGATCCAAGGAGAAGGTTCCCCTCCTGAGCTCATATATGCAGAAGCAGGAACACCACAGTTTACCAGCCTGAGGAAACTGAGAGAGAGACAGAGGCAAGTCAAGAAAAGCAAGAGGTACTCAAGACTACAGAGGAGGTACTTGATAGAGATAAAACCAAGGATATACGCCAGAGCTAGGGCATTGGACCTTGGAGTAGAGTTTCTATGTTCCAGGATCAGTCAGGAATAGAGTGCAAGCTGCCTGTACTGCAAGTCCTGTGTTTAACACTCTAAAGTCACCTTGCTATATATATATATATTGCCTGCATCAACTGTATTGAAAATCAACTGTCTTCAAAGGAACTGCGCTTCCGTCAATGTCCCTATATGATGACTACTAAAGTTTGAATTCTGTTTTAACATCACGTGGTTCCTCAGTTATTCCTGCTATCAGCAAACGGCGTGCCACCGTTTAATTGGCACTGGCGTCACGAACATTTCTCATCATCACCTGCCCTTGCAGAGAGTCAGCCGTCTCAGGTTAGTGTCTATTGCACTACAACACCCAGGAACATTTCTAAACCTAACTTGAGTACGCTGCACCTCTCTTTTGGCGTCACGAACAGGATACGCACGCTTTCTAGTGCAAGAAGCGTGAACTTTGTGCCTTATACAGTTGCCCTGTGACCAAAGTGACAAATTGCCTGTTTTATTAGAGTGGACTTTGTGGACTGAAAAACATACCCAAAGTGTGCCTAAAATCTCTAAAAAGCGCTGTACAGTGTTGCGCTAGCAAGAGGAAGGAAATCGCCACACCGGAGTGTGGTTTTATGGACTTTTTATCATCCTGCTTGCTGTCAGTGAATAGACAGCGGATTTTGCTAAAGATGGCCACTGAGCTTGCTGAATTTACTGCTGCGTCATCTTCATCCCGAAAATGCGGGAAAAGTTGGCGCCTTTTTGATGAAAAAGCGGGAAAAGGTTCAAGGTCAGGCGCCACTGCTTATCTGGACATTTGCATGTCTGCCAGCATGGACTCCGCCTTCCCCATACTGGAATACCTGGGGGGCGGCCTCCCAGTGCAATGGGAGAATCTGGCTGATCTTATTGGCGCCACCCTGTCGCTCTCCAGAGAAGGATCGAGCATGTTGGAGAGTGAGCACTGCTTTGCTGCCATGTCCGCGCCTGAAATACCGAAAATGGATAATGTTGGTGTAGAGCCTGAGGACGCTCCACCGGCATACTCTCCGGGACCGGAGAAACCCGCCTGCCCGCCACGGGAGAAAGGACCAGGACCCTGCTATGGCTCTTGGAGAGACTTCTTTCAGCCCTCTTTCAAGTGGTCCTCATTAATGGCAGAGATCCGGGAGGCCGCTATAAAGCGGAATACAAAGACTAAAATATATTATGAGGAACTGACCAAGACTATCCATGAACGACACACCAACACCCAACCCCGCCTGGAAAGGAGAAAGGGGTTGGTGGTGTCCTTTGACAAAACCCATGGCTACGGGTTCATACAAGACTACCTAACTGGCAGAGACTTATACGTCAACAGGAGATCTGTTAAGAGAGACTACCTCCCTTCGTATCAGCATAGCCTCCGCGAGGGAGAGGAGGTGGAGTTCACCCCTGCCGAGAGCCTGAGAGGCCCATATGCGACTGCTGTGACCCGTCCCAAGCGAGAACCTGAGGACTGGGAGGCAGAAGAAGACTACTCTGGCTGCGAGCGGGAACCTGAACGCTCTCCAGAACAGGCCCACCACGCCTTCCAGGAGCAGGGCTCCTTCATTGGGCCTAATGTCTTCTGGCAGCCAACCGGGTTGGAAAAATGGGTGAGCCCCTATCCTTCCCCCGAGCTGCCTCGTCGGGAGAAGACCATCCAAGACCTGGAAAATTTAAAAGGACTCCGCGTTACCCTGGAAAATATCCGTAAAGGTCGGAGACCAGATGCGCCACCGGAGCCTGAGGCGGCCGCGTCCGACGCATCGTTGACTATACCGGCGGCGCCAGCAGAGGACAGCGATTCCGACACGGAAAGCATCGGTGACCAGATTGTCCGGCTGGAGGAAAAGTTGCGGGAGCTGCGCAAGATTGCCACCGCCAGGATCCAGACGCCGCCTAAGAAGGACGAGGTAAGGGTGCCTGTCACCACCCGTAAACCACCTTCTACTAATGTTGCTCCGGCAAGGTCCCAAAGAAAACCCCCTATTGCTGTGAATTGCTGCACAGAGCCCACCGGACCGCTTGCGGCGGCGGTACCCAATGCAGCACAACCCACAATCATTATGCCGGGACCGGTACGGTCCACAAGAGTGTTTACCCCTAGGCCTATGGGGCCAATACCTACTAGGGGTCCCTTCATGTTGAAGCTGCCCCCTAACACTGTAATGTGGGCACATCCTCCTGTAGAGGACTACTACAGGCCATATTTGCCAGCAGAGCCAGGTGATTATGACATGCCACTGTGAATCAGCCTGCTAGGCCTTTGATTTATTTTGCTAAAAAAAAAAAAATAATTATGTTGAGGACTTAACCCTTCCAGGACAGGAGTCCTATGTTTCTGGTCCTTTGTTGCTGCTGCCAGTTTATCCACGGCTCAGTGGTAGGTGTTAACCACTGAAGTATCAAAGTCAACAAAGCCAAGTTTGTTTCCAGGACCTTCTGCCTGCTTTTGCTATCCCACGCCAAGTTGTGCCTGTTCCTTTGTTGCACCTTTTACCCTTAACCCCCTTTTCAGGTTGATCAGGGGTATTACAGCACTTGTTTTATATTGTGCAACTTGATACTAAGGAACCGTGCCCAGAGATAGACTCAAAAGAACCTGAGCCTCTGAGATTTTTGCTCTTTTAAAAGGAATGTGCCCAGAGAAAGACTCCACCGCATGAGAGCCTCTGTGATTTATAGGAAAAGTAACCTGGGTACGGACTCATATTTGTTCTTTGAGCCTCCAAGGACTTTTATACTGTTTTACCGTTTCTTGCTGTTCTATTAAGGACAATTTGCACATATGGACTATCCTGGTATTAATGTCACGCTGTGCCAGGTCAGCGCCCCAGTTCCATTGACTATCCTGAGAGAAGAGAACGACGCCCCTTGTCACCACCCTTCACCTTTGCCAATTGGACCTGATATGAATGTAAATGCAGATGAATTACATATATGTATGCCTGCATGTGTCTTTTTCTGTTTCAGGTAGAAATTCCAGTTGGGCGGGCCCTGATGGAGTACGAGGTCGTACTCAGCTTAAAGCAGTGGGGTATGTAGTGTACGGGAGCTGTAATGCCCGTCACTACAGAAGGGTCACTGGTGTGCTGTCGTCCCCCTTATTTATGGGGAAGTTGGTATAAGTCATCTTTATAAAATGTAATGTAATGCTATGTATTTCCCTGTTGCTGTAAAATGTGCATGTACAGGCCTGCTAGGGGTGTCATTCCAGCTCTTAGTCACTAGAGGGAGCTAGGGAGCCCTAGTCTATATAAGGCCCAGTCAGGGAAAGGAAAGTTAGTTGGAGTCTGTAGTCTAGTCTAACCAGAGTGAGAACCAAGCTGGGGATTAGACTATGTCAGAGTCAAGTCCAGGCCTGAAGCCTGTAGACCAGGAGAGGGTATTGCAGTCCCTGTAACCGGGTTCCAGATCCAAGGAGAAGGTTCCCCTCCTGAGCTCATATATGCAGAAGCAGGAACACCACAGTTTACCAGCCTGAGGAAACTGAGAGAGAGACAGAGGCAAGTCAAGAAAAGCAAGAGGTACTCAAGACAACAGAGGAGGTACTTGATAGAGATAAAACCAAGGATATACGCCAGAGCTAGGGCATTGGACCTTGGAGAAGAGTTTCTATGTTCCAGGATCAGTCAGGAATAGAGTGCAAGCTGCCTGTACTGCAAGTCCTGTGTTTAACACTCTAAAGTCACCTTGCTATATATATATATATATATTGCCTGCATCAACTGTATTGAAAATCAACTGTCTTCAAAGGAACTGCGCTTCCGTCAATGTCCCTAAATGATGACTACTAAAGTTTGAATTCTGTTTTAACATCACGTGGTTCCTCAGTTATTCCTGCTATCAGCAAACGGCGTGCCACCGTTTAATTGGCACTGGCGTCACGAACATTTCTCATCATCACCTGCCCTTGCAGAGAGTCAGCCGTCTCAGGTTAGTGTCTATTGCACTACAACACCCAGGAACATTTCTAAATCTAACTTGAGTACGCTGCAGATATAGAAACTCTATATAAAAAAATGTATCCAAATTGGACCTAAAAACAACGCAGTATTGAAAGATGGACCTTCAGATTAGCACATCAGATTGAATAAAACTGGTTTCTGCTAGGAAAATATGTGCAACATTCCAGTAACTCTGCACACAAGGGTGAGGTAGGAAATGTCTCATGCTACCCAAGCCCAGTAACATGACACGGCGACAAAAAAAAAAAGTTCATAGGAAAATATTCTATTCCAACTCATAGCAGTATGTAGCAGAGTACCACACATCTGGCCATGGAGATAATAAAGCAGGGACCAGCAACCTCCGGCACGCCAACTGTTCAGAAACTACAACTCCAAGAGTGCTTCATTCACTGCTATGGGAGTAAGAATAATAGCCGAGCATGTTTGCATGCTGGGAGTCGTAGTTTCACTGCAGCTCGAGTGCCGAAGGTTGCTGATCCCGGCAGTGGCGGATTATAATTGGGGCCTGAAGCCTATGCGGTAGTAAAATGCCGGCGCAGGTGGGCGTGATGACGTCATCGCGCCTGTGCCCGAACGCAGCACACTGACGTGTGTGCGCTGCGCGCCTGCACCATTTACGAGTGAGCGCCGACTGGGACACAGGTAAGTATTAGCTTTTATTTTTTTTGTGTGCCAACTGACAACTTTGGGGGACATTACTGAAGGGACAGTGGGGGGCAAACTACTACGTAGAGGCAAATTACTAGCGCAGGGATAATTAATACTGTAGGGGCAGTGTGGGGGACAATTAATGCTGTGGGGGAAAATTACTACCATGGGGGGAATTAGTACTGTGAGGGCAGTGTGGAGAAATGAATGTGTGGGGGGCAAATTACTTAATGGATGGGAGTGTCGGGGCAAATTATCTAATGGGGGCAGTGTGGGGGGCAAATTACTTAATCAGTGTCAGGGCAAATGATCTATTGGGGGGCAGTGTGTGGGGTTATTACTTGATGGGGGCAGTGTGGGGGGCAAATTACTTTGTGGGGGGAATAACTACATGGGAGGCAGTGTGGGGGAAATTACTATATGGGGGCAGTGTGGGGGAAATTACTATATGGAGCAGTGTGGGGGAAATTACTATATGGGGGCAGTGTGGGGGAAATTACTATATGGGGAAGTGTGGGGGAAATTACTATATGGAGCAGTGTGGGGGAAATTACTATATGGGGGCAGTGTGGGGGAAATTACTATATGGGGGCAGTGTGGGGGAAATTACTATATGGGAGGTAGTGTGGGGGAAATTACTATATGGAGCAGTGTGGAGGAATTATTATATGGAGCAGTGTGGGGGAAATTACGGTACTATATGGAGCAGTGTGGAGGAATTATTATATGGAGCAGTGTGGGGGAAATTACTATATGGGAGGTAATGTGGGGGAAATTACTGTATGAAGCAGTGTGGGGGAAATTAGTATATGGGAGGTAGTGTGGGGGAAATTACTATATGGGGCAGTGTGGGGGGAATTATATGGGCGGTAGTGTGGGGTAAATTACTATATGGAGCAGTGTGGGGGAAATTACTACATGGGGAAGTGTGGGGGAAATTACTATATAGGGCAGTGGGGGGGAGATTACTATATGGGAGGTAGTGTGGGGGAAATTACTACATGGGAGGCAATGTGGGGGAAATTACTATATGGGGCAGTGTGGGGGAAATTACTGTATGAAGCAGTGTGGGGGAAATTACTATATGGGAGGTAGTGTGGGGGAAATTACTATATGGAGCAGTGTGGGGGAAATTACTATATGGGGGCAGTGTGGGGGAAATTACTATATGGAGCAGTGTGGGGGAAATTACTACATGGGGCAGTGTGGGGGAAATTACTATACGGGGATAGTTTGGGGTAAATTATCATATGGGGCAGTGTGGGAGCGTTTCTATTAGGGGACATTATTTTTGGGTACACTATACAGGCATTATTACCTTGAGCACAATATAGGGTGTTATTATTACTGCAGGCACTCTAGGGGGCATTATAATTGCTGTAGACACTATAGGGACCTTTGGGGTAATTTATCAAACTGCACCGCAGCCTCTTCATACAGGAAAAAATTGGGTAGACAGCCCCGGGCCTATCATGCACTTAATCAGCCCCTGGATCCCGGCAATACAGGCTATAGCTTGTCAAATGCTTGGAATTGTGCAATACTTCACTTCACCTGCGGTGGCGCTGCTGGGGAATCAAATACTTGCTGATACAGCTGCTACATTCACTAACCAGAAAGGATTGTCAAAGCCGACAACCCTTTTTAAGAATATATGGGGATCACATGTTAAAGCAACCCTCTGATTTAAAAAAAAAATTAACATTTCTGTGGAATGAACAGATCACTTGTGCCCTCTTTTTAATCTTTTTTGTTGTAGATCCGCTAATTCTTGGCTCCTTTTCTACCACCCAAGATGGCCACGCCACTTCTCATCTGAACAAGATACTTCTTTACTTCCTACTTGTCCAGTCCTACGCCTGGATTGGCCAGCCCTGTTCATGTGAGCCCTGCTGGCCAATCCAAGGGCCACAGGAAGTGTCTTTGGCTACCAAATGCAGGGTATGTGTCAGGCGCAGTCTGAGAAGCGGTGTGGCTATCTTGGATGACAGCACCTGGGAATTGGCGGATGAAAAGGAGGTCATCATGTAAGTGTTCTGTTCTTTCCCTAGTTAATGTGATTTTTTTTTTCTTTCTTTAGAGTTAAATTATTTAATGAGCACTTATGTTTTATTACGTAACCTACCTGCCACCAGTGGTCGATGGTGGTGGTGACGGCTGAGATGTCGTAGATGGTGATTTTGTAGTCTCAGTTGAACTATAAGAGAACTGCCTGATAAAATAGAAAAAGTACATTTATGACCCACGGCTATATGGCATTATATACAGTTACCACAACTATGTAGAATATAGCTGGTGATACAGTCTGGGGGGTTTTGGCCAACAGGGTAATATGCATGGGTATAGTCCATGAATGCAGATGGGGAGGAGTAAAGTATTGAGTTTGGGTTTCATAATTGGAGATTAATGACAGCCCGAAGAGCCTTGAAGGGTAATTTTACCCTGGCAAATTCCTGGCCATTAATGAGTGCCAATTGACCATGTCGGTGCTCGGCAATCATTGTGCGTTTGGTGGGGCGTGTGCCGACACCATATTTACACTTGGTAGTGATTGGCAATGAACGTTGTTCAATGCCAATCATTCATCGGCCCCTGTAAAAGGACTCTTACGCTCCTTCCCCCCACTGAAATTCAACAAACACACTTGGCCAAGGTTCCTACGGAGAGGTCACTACCTAATGTATCTATCTATCTATCTTTTACAGTATGTAGACTGTACAGATATAGATTGGGGGTGAAAGGTAAGATTATGAACAGTTTTCTTGTATCTTACTTGCTTGTTTGAACAGTGGGTGATGAAGAAGATATAACAACCTCTTTAGCTGTAAATGTTCCTGAATTCCTAAAAAAAAAAAAAAAGGTAGTTAGGCGCATTACCAAAGACAGTATGCTTTGTGATTGACGAAAGCCAGTATTTGGCGGTGACCACATAATAGATAGATGGCTCGAGGTCACCAGAGCGGTGCTTTAGAGCAGGGTAGCCCCCTCTGTGTCATTCAGTTGTAGCAGAGAGAACCCCTTTAATGTTGTACACTAGATCTTAGCATTAGAAAAGTTAAAAAATTCAAGATTTCATTTCAGAGGCTTCGGATGTTAGGCTGAGTTTACACTTCAGTTATTTGGTCAGTTATTTCTATCAGTAATTTGTGAGCCAAAACCAGTAGTGAAGCCGACTCAGAGATACAGTATAGTGGAAAGATCTGCTCCTGTTCTGTGTTTCTGACCCACACCTGGTTTGGACTCATAATAACTGGTGGAAATAACTGATCAAATAACTGAAGTGTGAACCAAATTGTATTGCTATCCCGAGATGATGTTTTTTGTACATCTATAGGATGATATGCATTTAGAGATGTATAATAATTACCTCTCAGGCTTTGAATCTGGAGTTGGAGACCAAACAAATTTCCTGCCTTCGAGTGACTTCAGTTGTGGGGACCTAAGAAAGAGAAAAACAACATTTAAATGAATGAGAACACTGAAGGTTAATTAAATTGTTTGTGTGCACACAATTATCATTTACTGGCAGCAGGTTGTGCTATGTAAACACGATCTGCTGCCGGCAAACAATAAATCAGTATGGGGAAGAGCGATGGCATGAGAGATCGCTCCTCCCTATACTGTGGAGGAGATCACTGCATGTAAATGCATCGCTCTCCTCCGCTGATCTGTCGTCTCATGTAAAGGGACTTTAATACTGTCTAAAAGTAAGACAGTGTAAACGCAGACAGTCCTAAACTGCACCAGATGTATCAGATGATGAATCTGGAGCACCTATAGACTGTCTAGTCTAAAGGAGGCTTTACATGGGACGGGCCAAAGTCGATTGTCGGGAACGAAACGTTCCTTCCCTACAGTTGGCTGCTAGTTCAGTGAAGGAGACCTCTGCAGCAATCTCCTTCACAATATGAGGACGAGGGATCTCTGTTGTGATCTTTCGTCCTCATACAGCTGCCCTGAAACGATAATTTATGTGCCTACTACGGGAGAGCGAATCGAGCTTCGGATCCAAGATCCGATGTCGATTTGTTCAAAAACTTCGTTTTAATGCTGTACTGAGACCTGTCTCGTACAGCATTAGGATGTATGTGCTTCGGCAAGGCAAAGTTCGTTAAGTCCGAGGTTGCGTGAGACTTTGGTGGAAAAACACCAGGCCTTTGAAAACATTTTAAAACAGGAATTGAAGTTGGCTCTGGTACCTGCTGGTACCTCAGTACCGAAGACTTCAGATTCCTATTTTAAAATGTTTTTGTAGTGGTAGAATCGAAGCTCGATGTTATTCACCAAATTCTCGAGCAACTTCAGACCTAACGATTTTTGCCTCACTGAAGGACATACATTTTAATGTCATACAGAGACAGGTAGTACAGCATTAAAAAAATTTTTTTTTATGAATCGACTTCGGATCTTGGATCTAAAGCTCGATTTCCTCACTCCTAGTGCCTACACTAACGACAGGATCACCCGATAAACGAGCGCTTTGCTCATTCATCAGGTGATCGGTGACACATTTAGATGGGCAGATTTCTTTGCAAACTTCTTTCAAGGAGGTGCCTTTCGCTAGTCAGTGACTAAATGTGACTGCTTTACTCCTTCTTGTGGCAGTGAGAATTTCTTACATTGGGCTGGGGATTTCATCTCTCTCATCTTCTGAGCTTTGTTGATGTATCCAGCTCTTGTCCTTCTTAAACTTTGTCCGCACTTTCATCTGTTTTAGAAGGTTCTGTCTGTTGGAATCTGCAGTACTCATCTTTCCTGAAAGAAAAGTCAAAAATTTAACAGCTTGATCCCTCAACAGGACCATAATGGCAAAGTAGCCTAACCGGGCATACAAGAAAAGGTGTATCTTCAACTATTGGTGAGATATCATCAGTTCTGTAGACCTCTGACCCCTGGCTTACTTACTTCCTGCTGGACACGGTCACCTGCTCTGTTGCAGCCAGCATGTTACAGCTGAAGCCAATCATTGGCTTCAGTGGAGCAGGTGACCATGCCCAGTGGGAAGTAAACAAGCCGGGTACTGGAAGATGGACACCACAGGTGCCAGTGTACAGGGCTGTAGTGTAGGGGAGCAGGTAAGTATGAATTTCATACTGGAGCCTTATAATATAGTGCGCAATAAGCCTCATTGGTAAGAACAAGGGGTGTGGTTACTGTCACATAATCTGCTGATGTCCGGATACATCTCACTGACGTAAGGCATGATGGGACAGCAGTCACATGACAAACCAGGAAGTAAGATTCAAGCATGGGGGATAAGAGAAAACTGTAAACAAGGTAAATAAAAAAATTATATATATATATATATATATATATATATATATATATAAAAATCCAAGGAGTGAAAAGTAGTTTATGGCACAACCACTTTAAGACGTAGTGGACAGAGGCAGGAGCAGATACGTGCTATGGAAGCTCCTGCCAACACTCTCTCTGTTGTGCTAAAGCCCTGGGGGTATCTGAGTATCGGAAAACACCATTAGTACTTGGCTAGTGCTTAGATGCAGTTCAGTTCTGCAATCTTTTTAACAACTGGAGTCGTTACACTCTTCATTTTTCTTATTAAACTAAGTACTTTTTATTGCCACAATATACTTTCCTTGGTACCTAGTACCTCCCACTGGAACGTTGCCAAAGCACTAAGCAATTTCTCAGGGTTTATGCTTTTCACAATCAAGCCTATGGATGATCTCGAACATTCCAGACAATAAGAAGTTTCCATCATTAACAATAATCTGTGGAATCCAGCCTCTTACAATTTCATCTACACAACCACCAGTCATACATAGGCACGGCGTTACTCTTATTCACGATGACTTGACCTCCTACTTTTCTACCTTCTAAGGTTGATTCATTGAAGACCGAGTTATTTTCAGCAGTTTTTATGAGTGAATGAATCAGAAAATCCTTCCACTATTATGTCATGACCACATTTCACTTAATCCATTCCAGTTCACCCAGTAACCATTTTACTTGACAAGTACAGAGGTCAAAGCATCTTAAAATGCAATCATTGATACAGTTTTTTCCGCTGCCTATGGAATATTGGCCAAAGGCAAAAATCTACAATTACAAAAAAATAGAAAAAATAACATATATTGTATACCAAGTTTTAAAAAAAATGTATATACATACAACGATAGACATTGGGGAAGCTAATAATTGATCTTTTCGTAGGAAAACCATTCCCCCGATGATTGTGACCCACATCCGTCAGACATCTATGGCATATCCTGGTTAAAAAATGTTTGAGATGGGAATACCCCTTAAAAATTAAAATATATTTTTTTGCCATAAAAGGATTTTTCCAATCATAGCAAGGTAACTGTATATAGACCTTTGTATGATCATAACCAAATTTATGGGCCCCCCTTTGGGCCACATAAGCAGACATACCTAAGGAAAGGTCTTACTCATATTTATGGTTGCTAAGACATTTCCTGGGTCTCGAGACCTCGCCATGCTGGTGCAGCCATCACTTTACGAGCAAAAACTAAATTGCATAACCACTTAGATACATTGGAAGATCTCCATCTGTTGATGTCTGAATGCTTTTGATTGTGAGAAACAGTTATAGACTTGAGGTGCCTTGGGCTCAATGGAGTATATTATTTCCCATCAATCTACACAGAGCACTTACATCTCCACTTTTATTTGTATCTTAAAAGCTATGTACACTTAGTAGGCATCACATTTTTTATTACTGCATTTTACTCATTTTGGGCTAAAAATATTTTTTTCAGTCGGTCTTTATTAAAAATGTTCAACTATTTCTAAGATCCAGGGTTAAAAATCAGTCTGTTTGCAGGCTGTCAGTTTCTGTTTTCTTTTAATCATCTGATGGCTCAAGTATAGCTCTTATCTCGGATCTCCTGGCCTCATAAACACTTATTTCAGCCATATTCTCATCAGTTTAGCTATGAGGGATTCAAAGAAAACAGAAACTGACAACCTGCAAACAGACTGATTTTTAACCCTGTAACTCAGAAACTGATGAATATTTTTAGCCCAAAATAAGTGAAATGCAATCATAAAACTAAAATTACCCCAAAGGTGTCCATAGACTTTAAATTACACATGCATGGGTAATAATAGGTAATACATTGCTGTCCCTAGCTGACTACAAAACCACTTCAAGTAGGGGTGTCATCCTCTGGGTTTCTGGGCTGTTTATTGTGTCAGAACCTGCATCCACTGGTACTCTAGTGGCCAGTCTAATAGAAATACTTGACATTTCCTAAGGGCATAGGCTCATAACAGCTTGTAATTTGAGCTGCTTGACGATATAACAAGTTCATCAGTGCTTGTTTAAAGGGCCTTTTACGTGGGCCCAAATCAAAATGTTAAGGGAATAAAAAATCATTAGTACGATCATTCATCCCCCATACAGTTTGTAAGTTTCGGCAGCACTTCCTCTGTTTGCTCCAAAAAATATTTTAGGATAACATAAAAGATCCATCAGCTGACAAACGAGTGTTTGATCACTTGGGTGTTTAGACAATCCAATGATGAACCGAATGATGACAGGCCCATGTAAAAGGGCATTATGGGATTTTTAAAGATCCTTTTGCCTGAATATAGAGCATGTCAGTCAGTGCTTGTTTAGCAGTCATTGGCATAGTATGTGACCTAATAATGGTTTATGCTATTATTTGGCACATACCGTTTCAGATTTGCTGGCATCACATCCCTGTTTTCATAATGATATACTGCCAACAAACAATGACTCTAATGAAAAATGTAATTAAATCATAAATGAGTGTATACTGTACAGCATGGTGTATGAACTATACTGTATATTATACAGCATGGTGCAGGGATTATAATGTATATTATACATCATGGTGTATTAACTATACTATATATTGTACGGCATGGTGCAGGGATTATAATGTATTCTGTACAGCATGGTGTAGGGATTATACTGTATATTACACAGCATGGTGCAGGGATTATACTGTATATTGTACATCATGGTGTATTAACTATACTATATATTGTACGGCATGGTGCAGGGATTATAATGTATTCTGTACAGCATGGTGTATGAACTATACTGTATATTATACAGCATGGTGCAGGGATTATAATGTATATTATACGGCATGGTGTATGGATTATAATGTATATTACATAGCATGGTGTAGGGATTATACTGTATATTGTACATCATGGTGTATTAACTATACTATATATTGTACGGCATGGTGCAGGGATTATACTGTATATTGTACATCATGGTGTATTAACTATACTATATATTGTACGGCATGGTGCAGGGATTATAATGTATTCTGTACAGCATGGTGTAGGGATTATACTGTATATTACACAGCATGGTGAAGGGATTATACTGTATTGTACGGGATGGTGCAGGGGCTACACTGTATGCTCTTTGATGTGACATTTATTTTAGGTTTTTCTATCGCCCACCTTTGATGGCGCTGTGCCCGGCTCTGAGACGACCCCACTCAGCAGCTGCCAAGGTTTAGAGAGAACACTGGAGGTGAGTATGATTTTTATTTTTTTTTCACTGCCATTGATTCGTTAACACTAAGCACAAGGAAATTGGCCTTCGCAGCGAGTGGAATTTTCCCTGAATTTTGGATCGAAGTCCATTTTGTGATTCGCTCAACACTACTTCTCACCCCTGAGGAGAGTTGGGAGCTCCTCATACACATAAAATTGTAGGCCACCCCTGTTAAAAAAAACAAAAAACGGTGGAATAGAATGGAACAACATAGAATTCTTAGAATTGTTATGATATGGCGAAATACAATTATTTACTAAAACAAACATGTGAGGAATGTTAATAGGTCCTCTTTAAAGGGATAATCCATCCAAAAGTGTATTTTTTAATATTTTTTTAACTCAATATTCATGGAAAACAATTTTTGGTAGAATTTTTGGCTGTTTGTTCTTTTTCATTTCGCCAGTGCTATGCCATGAAAATTAATGACAAAATAATGTCCTTCTGCATCAGTCAGCACAGAGAAATAAAACTCTTATATAGATAGGTAACCCATTGTTTAGTTTACTGCTGCTGTCAAGGGAAAGACATCTGCTAGTATAATAGTATATATAAAATTAGGATGACAGCTCTATCGTTCTGTTGATAGGCCTAGATAAAAATACCCACTAAAGATCATTGCATTTCTTATTGTATGGCGTGATGCTGTAATAGAGTCACTCATCCCCTACCCTCTCTGGCCGCAGTGATGGTCGGACTGAGAATGTCAAGCCGGGCTATCAGCCGTTCTAAAGGTCCAAACAAAGGAGGACGGCCAGGAAGACCCAGGACAGGAAAATTTATATCCATAAAACCATCCAACTGTTTTTGTAAATAAAAAATACATAGAATATTCACATATAGGATAATATGTGATATAAAAATGTTTTTGATGCAAATGTCCCTTTTTGATGAGACTATCACAAGGAATACAAACAAGTTGTGGTTTATCAGAGAATCACACGCAGAAAGTCTACAGCAAGGGTACTCAACAGGCAGACCGTGGTCTGAATCCAGACCTCAGATGCCTGCCGCTGGACCTCTGTATGTCCCACATCCAGTTGTATGTGTGTCCTGAGCACACACATACAGTTGAATACCATAGTGAAGCAGGGAGCGGCTGCTCCATTCGTCGGCAAAGTGGGAGCTAGGTAAGTAGCGCTTTTTTATTTTATTAAAACTACATCACTTTTGGTGCACTAAGTGGGCATATCTCCTGTGAGAGGGCACTAAAGGTGTATCTACTACGAGGGGGCAGTAATGGGCATGTCTACTGTTTGAAGGAATCAAGGGAGCTTATCTACTGTGGGAGGACATTAAAGGGGCATATCTATTGAGAGGAGAACTAAAGGGGCATATCTAGTATGTGGGGGCTAGGAAGGTGTATCTACTGTGAGGGGGCACTGAAGGGGTATATCTATTGTGAGGGGGCACTAAAGGGGCATATCTACTATTAGCCGAGCTTGCACCATGCTGTGCTATCAGTGGCTCAGTGCAGCAGGCACGATGATGTAATTTCATCTCGCCTGCCAGTGCCGAACAACCAATTAGTATTGTAGAAGGAGGGGGGGGGGGGGGGAATGACAGTTGGGAAACATGGGGTAGATAAGTATTTAAACTAGAGGTAATATGGGGCATCAGACCTGTGTTTGGCCACATAAGGTAACATCATATTGTGGGGGCATTTAAGAGGGCATCACTCTGTGTGGGGACACTTAAAGGATGCTACTCAGTGTGGTGACACTTAAGGGGCATTACTGTGTGGGTAAACATAGAAACATAGAATGTGTCGGCAGATAAGAACCATTTGGCCCATCTAGTCTGCCCAATATACTGAATACTATGGATAGCCCCTGGCCCTATCTTATATGAAGGATGGCCTTATGCCTATCCCATGCATGCTTAAACTCCTTCACTGTATTTGCAGCTACCACTTCTGCAGGAAGGCTATTCCATGCGTCCACTACTCCTTTGCCCCTCTAATTTAAAACTATGTCCTCTTGTAGCAGTTTTTCTTCTTTTAAATATTCTCTCCTCTTTTACCTTGTTGGGTACCACTTAAAGAGACATTAATTTGTGTTGAGGGGCAATTTAAGAGGTCATCGCTGTGTGGGGTACACTTAATGGACATCCTAGTGGACATGAATTTAGGAACATCCTACTATGTGGGGGATACTAAAGGGGCATCATACTGTATGGTAAGGCACATCAATGTAGGTGGCATTAAGGGGACATTTTTATTGTGTTTGGGCGCAATTACTGTGTGGGGGGCACAAAGGGGATTGGATGGGATTCGAGGCTTGGCTTATTGGGAAAAAAAATATGGTCTCAGTGTGTTACGCGCCACCGGTATTGTTATCCTTGACCTTGACCTGATGGCATACAGGGGTAAATGCTTTAGTACCCCTGGTCTACAGAGTAGTGTATGTACAGTCGTGGCCAAAAGTTTTGAGAATTACATAAATATTGGAAATTGGAAAAGTTGCTGCTTAAGTTTTTTATAATAGCAATTTGCATATACTCCAGAATGTTATGAAGAGTGATCAGATGAATTGCATAGTCCTTCTTTGCCATGAAAATTAACTTAATCCCAAAAAAAAACTTTCCACTGCATTTCATTGCTGTCATTAAAGGACCTGCTGAGATCATTTCAGTAATCGTCTTGTTAACTCTGGTGAGAATGTTGACAAGCACAAGGCTGGAGATCATTATGTCAGGCTGATTGGGTTAAAATGGCAGACTTGACATGTTAAAAGGAGGGTGATGCTTGAAATCATTGTTCTTCCATTGTTAACCATGGTGACCTGCAAAGAAACACGTGCAGCCATCATTGCGTTGCATAAAAATGGCTTCACAGGCAAGGATATTGTGGCTACTAAGATTGCACCTCAATCAACAATTTATAGGATCATCAAGAACCTCAAGGAAAGAGGTTCAATTCTTGTTAAGAAGGCTTCAGGGCGTCCAAGAAAGTCCATCAAGCGCCAGGATCGTCTCCTAAAGAGGATTCAGCTGCAGGATCGGAGTGCCACCAGTGCAGAGCTTGCTCAGGAATGGCAGCAGGCAGGTGTGAGCGCTTCTGCACGCACAGTGAGGCGAAGACTTTTGGAAGATGGCCTGGTGTCAAGAAGGGCAGCAAAGAAGCCACTTCTCTCGAAACAAAACATCAGGGACAGATTGATCTTCTGCAGAAAGTATGGTGAATGGACTGCTGAGGACTGGGGCAAAGTCATATTCTCCGATGAAGCCTCTTTCCGATTGTTTGGGGCATCTGGAAAAAGGCTTGTCCGGAGAAGAAACGGTGAGCGCTACCATCAGTCCTGTGTCATGCCAACAGTAAAGCATCCTGAGACCATTCATGTGTGGGGTTGCTTTTCATCCAAGGAAGTGGGCTCACTCACAATTTTGCCCAAAAACACAGCCATGAATAAAGAATGGTACCAAAACACCGTCCAACAGCAACTTCTTCCAACAATCCAACAACAGTTTGGTGAAGAACAATGCATTTTCCAGCACGATGGAGCACCGTGCCATAAGGCAAAAGTGATAACTAAGTGGCTCGGGGACCAAAACTTTGACATTTTGGGTCCATGGCCTGGAAACTCCCCAGATCTTAATCTCATTGAGAACTTGTGGTCAATCCTCAAGAGGCGGGTGGACAAACAAAAACCCACTAATTCTGACAAACTCCAAGAAGTGATTATGAAAGAATGGGTTGCTATCAGTCAGGAATTGGCCCAGAAGTTGATTGAGAGCATGCCCAGTCGAATTGCAGAGGTCCTGAAAAAGAAGGGCCAACACTGCAAATACTGACTCTTTGCATAAATGTCATGTAATTGTCGATAAAAGCCTTTGAAACGTATGAAGTGTGTGTAATTATATTTCACTACATCACAGAAACAACTGAAACAAAGATCTAAAAGCAGTTTAGCAGCAAACCTTGTGAAAACTAATATTTGTGTCATTCTCAAAACTTTTGGCCACGACTGTACATACATAGGTACTGTGCTTAGCTTCATGAAATGTGTTTGTTGACGGATGGACTAGGGACAATTAAAAATACACATTTCTTGAAGGACATCCCGATTGTCTTTGGAATCTTCAAGGGGTTATCAGAACTTACTAAATTAACCATAGAAATGCATTTCAATAAAGGAGGTACAATTGTAAAAAGGCTCAAATCAAAGCTACAGTACATGAAAACCACCTTGTGAAAGGCTTTGTTAAACAAACACTTTATCTAGGGCTTTGTGCTAGATGTCTGAGCAGAAAATGATTACAATGGATTGCTAAGTCTAGACCTAACGCGTTTACCTTTGAACTTGTTTTAATAGATATACTTTCATATTGTCTTATTAGAAGTCTTTTAGATGAAGGCAAAAAACCTGCCAAACAAAAGCTTCTATTATTAATACATACAACTCTACATTAACAAAGCTAATATCTTCATAGAGCAGGACAACAGACTAAATCCAGCCATACACATTCAATAGCTGTCAGACGAACGCTTGTTCCTCCGACAGCTATCTCTGCCGACTTCCCCATACACTCAGACATTTGGTTCAGCTGAACGTGTATATGTATTCAATGTAGAGAGAGGCGGAAGCCGCTTTCAGACACTTCTGATGGAGGCTTATCTCCTGGAAGAAAAAAGGATCAGGTAAAAATATGAATGATTTTGGAGGAGAGTCACTATGCACTTTAGACTGTTGGCCGAACCTGCTGTTCTCTGAGAATTCGGCCAATAATACAGTTATTTGTATGAGGGCCTAAAGGGTGAGACCTGGATTACATAATGACTTCATGTGTCACCATGTCTACCACGTCAGTCCGTCAGAAGTGAAAGGAGCAGTGGTCACACATCTGCAGTACCCTTCCATACACAGAGGAAACCTGGGACCCCTGTTTTTAGGATCACTAGGGGTACCAATGGTCAAATCCCCAAGGATCAAACCCTTAGGGTACTTTTACACTAGCGTTTTTCTTTTCCGGAAAAGAACTGATCAGTTTTATCCCCATGCATTCTGAATGGAGAGCAATCCGTTCAGGATGCATCCAGTTCAGTCTTTTTTACTGATCAGGCTTTTCAGAAAACCGTAGCATGTTGTATTTTTACCTCCGGCCAAAAATCCGGAACACTTTGACTGAATGCCTTTTTCCCATTGACTTGCATTAATGCCGTGTGTTCCTTCAAACCGGATTTGGCTTTTGCATGTTATACCCGAAAAATGTGAAAAAAAGTTAAAGTCCATAAATGGCGGATCCGTTTTTTCCAATGCTTTTTTTCATTGTGATCAGAATCCTGATCAGGATTCAAATGCAATCCGTTTTCACGCGTTTTTCCGGATCCGGCGGGCATTTCCGGCAACGGAATTGCCCGCTGGATTCAAACAACGCTAGTGTGAAAGTAGCCTTAGCACCCATCCAGTGAATTGTTGATCAATGTTCTTACAGAAAGACACCTTTAAAGAGAAATTCCCACAGGTACATGAAATTATTCCCACCACCTTTTAACCTAGCCAACAGTAAAACTGTTCTTATGTTTCCCAAAAGCATCCTCTAAACTGCATTCCAGAAGACAATAATGAAGTTTACGACCTCCATTGTGACTGAAGAAATCACTGCTTGGGGTGGTGTAATTAGATCACATCCAACAGAAGCTGAACTTACATAGATCATTCTAAACTGTAGGCAAGATGCTAGAGATGGAGGTCTAAGGCACAGGAAAGGCTGCAGCTGTACTCTATGCAGCAGCATGAAAGTCATGGGCGATGCAAACTCCAGCGGACTGCAGGGAGGGGCAGATGACTGGTGAAGTCCTGAAATCATCAACAGGAAGCAGCCTCCAGAAGATTCAGTGACAACAACTGAATACAATGGGCTTTGTAGCTAATACGGATCACCTTTTGGAGTAATATGCCGTTTTTCCATCAGTACAGCCCTAATTGGGTGTTCATTCATATCTCAGGATATCTGGTTTGGCATAGAGCTCTAAGATGCATGTGATTGTAACTTGTACCAAGGATCATACCTAGAACACGCTGAATCAACAGGTAGCTTATCCTACATACCTTGAGACATCAAGTCATTATGTAAAATTGTCCTTAGCGTAATTGACAATATGTAGATGTAATAAGGATATATGAATATCCATATTTAACCTGCTACTATACTTCAGAAATGATGTTCCATACCTTGTATGTTACCACAACTACACAAACCACATTGAATCACTTCCGCTTATGGTTTGGCACCAATGCCTTCACTATATCGTTGACGAGTGTTTGAGGAATATCAGCATGCCCATTGTTTTCACTACTCAAAACATGGCATACATAAAGGAGGCTGGCATAACACGGGCGAGGTCAGATGTTATCAGATAGGGATGCTATTGATTTTACTGGAATTTTCGAGTCTCTCTATCAATAACACCGAAACCTTCAGTAAATGTGGATAGAAGGAATATGGTTAATCTTGGAACAGCGTGTTTTATTAGCTGACAGCGCCATGTTTGACAATAGTTTTTTGTCTAAGGCTGGCCATACACATGAGATACAGTAGCTGTCAGCCTACAGGCCAACAGATATCTTTCCTGTCCCTTCTATACACATGGATGCTTGTTCACAGCTTTTTTTTGCCTGTTGCTTACTTTACTTTGTATGTTATCTTTTGTATATATCTTTCATCATAGTTTAGTAAACGTTTTAATGAAGCCGTGTTAAGCCTATTTATTCCCGGATCTCAGAATTCACTGTAATACGGCATGCATGTGTCTTTATGGTGAGAGGGGAGTAAGCCGCTGCGGACACCTAATTTTATATTTTCCACTTGTGTTTGCATGGATTTCCCTAGGCTAATCCGTTTTTTTCCCCCCCACTCCACAAGCATACTCGGACAGGGACTCATGTGAATTATTGCATTCTGCATGCAGAATATGTTTTACTGCTTCTACAATATTCTATGCGAATGTATTTCCACATGTAGCAGTGCTGAATGTGTTCTATTTTTTTGCATTACGATAACTTTCAGAGATAACGCAGCAGGTTTCACAGATAGTACATTGCGCTATCAGGATGAATTGCATTTAACATTTGGACAGGAGATTGGAAGAGATTATGAGACTGGCTCCACAACGCCTTCTCAAGCAAAGTGCTATGGAGACAATCAAATCATACGACACGATCTTATACTGAGTATGCTCTTTTTTTTTTTTGCCCCCGTGAGTTCATGGGACTATTCAGTGGGTGCAATAACCCCCAGTAGCTTGCTGTTATTAAGGCATTTACTAGATACACTTATATTTGAAAGGACCAGTCTGCTAAAATATCATCTTATCTCTAGGACCCTTCCTATTGAGGTCTATTTGCCACAGTATAGTACATTTTATATATGTTTTATGCTGCAATAGAAAATGCATTTTCATGCCCTGAGATTGTGGAGAGCTTGTGATTATACAAAGTAGCTAGTCTGAACAAGTGGAGCCGAAGTGTAAAGCACTGGGGAGGAACAGAGGAGAAGCCTGTGTTTAAATGAGGCAGGAGGTGGACAACCTCAGATTACCATCAGACTATACAACAATATTGGGGTCACTTAAAAGAGCCTACGTTAAAGCATCCAAAGCAAACACTGATGGGGGTAAGTAGTAGGTAATAAGGCAATATTAAAAGACATAGCAAATTAGAAGACTGTACTGGAAGGAAACACATCTTATTCTACGGTATGTCCTAGACAAGGCATGGCCAAACTGTGGCTCTCCAGCTGTTGTAAAACTACAACTCCCACCATGCCCTGCTGTAGGCTGATAGCTATAGGCAGTCTGGGCATGCTGGGAGTTGTAGTTTTGCAACAGCTGGAGAGCCTCAGGTTGGCCATCCCTGTCCTAGGCTGTGACCGGTTGCTGCAAAGTTTGCACTTTTGGAAAAATTGACCATTTTGTATCCCATACATCATACAGTTACCACTGGTGGGTTAACAAGACTAAGGCCAGCATATTCAATAGCTACTTTATGATTCTGTATTCATGACACAACACGGGTCCACCCCTCCAGCAATTTAGAAATGCAGGTGTAATCCTAACTTTAGGACTCAAATTCTTCCTTAAAATAACTTAACAAGAATAAGCATGTCCTTATGAAGCTAGCATCAGTACACGTGTCTTTCTGTGTATATACCCAGAAGTGTATATACTGTATATATATATATTCAGTACTGATTGTAAATGTTACTTTACTATTTGCTCAGATTGTGGATCCAGATAACTGATTTGTAAAAGTACAGATCATGCTCATATTTTGTAATATACACTCACCTAAAGAATTATTAGGAACACCATACTAATACGGTGTTGGACCCCCTTTTGCCTTCAGAACTGCCTTAATTCTACGTGGCATTGATTCAACAAGGTGCTGATAGCATTCTTTAGAAATGTTGGCCCATATTGATAGGATAGCATCTTGCAGTTGATGGAGATTTGAGGGATGCACATCCAGGGCACGAAGCTCCTGTTCCACCACATCCCAAAGATGCTCTATTGGGTTGAGATCTGGTGACTGTGGGGCCATTTTAGTACAATGAACTCATTGTCATGTTCAAGAAACCAATTTGAAATGATTCGAGCTTTGTGACATGGTGCATTATCCTGCTGGAAGTAGCCATCAGAGGATGGATACATGTTCTCATTCTGTTTACGCCAAATTCGGACTCTACCATTTGAATGTCTCAACAGAAATCGAGACTCATCAGACCAGGCAACATTTTTCCAGTCTTCAACAGTCCAATTTTGGTGAGCTCGTGCAAATTGTAGCCTCTTTTTCCTATTTGTAGTGGAGATGAGTGGTACCCGGTGGGGTCTTCTGCTGTTGTAGTCCATCCGCCTCAAGGTTGTGCATGTTGTGGCTTCACAAATGCTTTGCTGCATACCTCGGTTGTAACGAGTGGTTATTTCAGTCAACGTTGCTCTTCTATCAGCTTGAATCAGTCGGCCCATTCTCCTCTGACCTCTAGCATCCACAAGGCATTTTTGCCCACAGGACTGCCGCATACTGGATGTTTTTCCCTTTTCACACCATTCTTTGTAAACCCTAGAAATGGTTGTGCGTGAAAATCCCAGTAACTGAGCAGATTGTGAAATACTCAGACCGGCCCGTCTGGCACCAACAGCCATGCCACGCTCAAAATTGCTTAACCACTTCAGCCCCCAGTGCTTAAACACCCTGAAAGACCAGGCCACTTTTTACACTTCTGACCTACACTACTTTCACCGTTTATTGCTCGGTCATGCAACTTACCACCCAAATGAATTTTACCTCCTTTTCTTCTCACTAATAGAGCTTTCATTTGGTGGTATTTCATTGCTGCTGACATTTTTACTTTTTTTGTTATTAATCGAAATTTAACGATTTTTTTGCAAAAAAATGACATTTTTCACTTTCAGTTGTAAAATTTTGCAAAAAAAACGACATCCATATAGAAATTTTGCTCTAAATTTATAGTTCTACATGTTTTTGATTAAAAAAAAATGTTTGGGTAAAAAAAAAATGGTTTGGGTAAAAGTTATAGCGTTTACAAACTATGGTACAAAAATGTGAATTTCCGCTTTTTGAAGCAGCTCTGACTTTCTGAGCACCTGTCATGTTTCCTGAGGTTCTACAATGCCCAGACAGTACAAACACCCCACAAATGACCCCATTTCTGAAAGTACACACCCTAAGGTATTCGCTGATGGGCATAGTGAGTTCATAGAACTTTTTATTTTTTGTCACAAGTTAGCGGAAAATTATGATTTTTTATTTTTTTTTTCCTTACAAAGTCTCATATTCCACTAACTTGTGACAAAAAATAAAAAGTTCTATGAACTCACTATGCCCATCAGCGAATACCTTGGGGTCTCTTCTTTCCAAAATGGGGTCACTTGTGGGGTATTTATACTGCCCTGGCATTCTAGGGGCCCAAATGTGTGGTAAGGAGTTTGAAATCAAATTCTGTAAAAAATGACCTGTGAAATCCGAAAGGTGCTCTTTGGAATATGGGCCCCTTTGCCCACCTAGGCTGCAAAAAAGTGTCACACATCTGGTATCTCCGTACTCAGGAGAAGGTGGGGAATGTGTTTTGGGGTGTCATTTTATATATACCCATGCTGGGTGAGAGAAATATCTTGGCAAAAGACAACTTTTCCCATTTTTTTATACAAAGTTGTCAATTGACCAAGATATTTATCTCACCCAGCATGGGTATATGTAAAAAGACACCCCAAAACACATTCCTCAACTTCTCCTGAGTACGGGGATACCAGATGTGTGACACTTTTTTGCAGCCTAGGTGGGCAAAGGGGCCCATATTCCAAAGAGCACCTTTCGGATTTCACTCCTCATTTTTTCCTGAATTTGATTTCAAACTCCTTACCACACATTTGGGCCCCTAGAATACCAGGGCAGTATAACTACCCCACAAGTGACCCCATTTTGGAAAGAAGACACCCCAAGGTATTCCGTGAGGGGCATGGCGAGTTCCTAGAATTTTTTATTTTTTGTCACAAGTTAGTGGAAAATGATGATTTTTTTTTTTTTTTTTTTTTTCATACAAAGTCTCATATTCCACAAACTTGTGACAAAAAATAAAAACTTCCATGAACTCACTATGCCCATCAGCGAATACCTTGGGGTCTCTTCTTTCCAAAATGGGGTCACTTGTGGGGTAGTTATACTGCCCTGGCATTCTAGGGGCCCAAATGTGTGGTAAGTAGGTAAATGACCTGTGAAATCCGAAAGGTGCTCTTTGGAATGTGGGCCCCTTTGCCCACCTAGGCTGCAAAAAAGTGTCACACATCTGGTATCTCTGTATTCAGGAGAAGTTGAGGAATGTGTTTTGGGGTGTCTTTTTACATATACCCATGCTGGGTGAGATAAATATCTTGGTCAAATGCCAACTTTGTATAAAAAAATGGGAAAAGTTGTCTTTTGCCAAGATATTTCTCTCACCCAGCATGGGTATATGTAAAATGACACCCCAAAACACATTCCCCAACTTCTCCCGATTACGGAGATACCAGATGTGTGACACTTTTTTGCAGCCTAGGTGGGCAAAGGGGCCCATATTCAAAAGAGCACCTTTCGGATTTCACAGGTCATTTTTTACAGAATTTGATTTCAAACTCCTTACCACACATTTGGGCCCCTAGAATGCCAGGGCAGTATAACTACCCCACAAGTGACCACATTTTAGAAAGAAGAGACCCCAAGGTATTCGCTGATGGGCATAGTGAGTTCATGGAACTTTTTATTTTTTGTCACAAGTTAGTGGAATATGAGACTTTGTATGAAAAAAAAAAAAAAAAAAAAAATAAGCATTTTCCACTAACTTGTGACAAAAAATAAAAAATTCTAGGAACTCGCCATGCCCCTCACGGAATACCTTGGGGTGTCTTCTTTCCAAAATGGGGTCACTTGTGGGGTAGTTATACTGCCCTGGCATTTTACAGGGGCCCTAATGTGTGGTAAGTAGGTAAATGACCTGTGAAATCCTAAAGGTGCTCTTTGGAATATGGGCCCCTTTGCCCACCTAGGCTGCAAAAAAGTGTCACACATGTGGTATCGCCGTATTCAGGAGAAGTTGGGGAATGTGTTTTGGGGTGTCATTTTACATATACCCATGCTGGGTGAGAGAAATATCTTGGCAAAAGACAACTTTTCCCATTTTTTTATACAAAGTTGGCATTTGACCAAGATATTTCTCTCACCCAGCATGGGTATATGTAAAATGACACCCCAAAACACATTCCCCAACTTCTCCTGAGTACGGCCATACCAGATGTGTGACACTTTTTTGCAGCCTAGATGCGCAAAGGTGCCCAAATTCCTTTTAGGAGGGCATTTTTAGACATTTGGATACCAGACTTCTTCTCACGCTTTGGGGCCCCTAGAATGCCAGGGCAGTATAAATACCCCACATGTGACCCCATTTTGGAAAGAAGACACCCCAAGGTATTCAATGAGGGGCATGGCGAGTTCATAGAAAATTTTTTTTTTTGGCACAAGTTAGCGGAAATTGATATTTTTAATTTTTTTCTCACAAAGTCTCCCGTTCCGCTAACTTGGGACAAAAATTTCAATCTTTCATGGACTCAATATGCCCCTCACGGAATACCTGGGGGTGTCTTCTTTCCGAAATGGGGTCACATGTGGGGTATCTATACTGCCCTGGCATTCTAGGGGCCCTAAAGCGTGAGAAGAAGTCTGGAATATAAATGTCTAAAAAATTTTACGCATTTGGATTCCGTGAGGGGTATGGTGAGTTCATGTGAGATTTTATTTTTTGACACAAGTTAGTGGAATATGAGACTTTGTAAGAAAAAAAAATAAAAATTCTGCTAACTTGGGCCAAAAAAATATCTGAATGGAGCCTTACAGAGGGGTGATCAATGACAGGGGGGTGATCAATGACAGGGGGGTTGATCAATGACAGGGGGGGTGATCAATGACAGGGGGGTTGATCAATGACAGGGGGGTTGATCAGGGAGTCTATATGGGGTGATCACCACAGTCATTGATCACGCCCCTGTAAGGCTTCATTCAGACGTCCGGATGCGTTTTGCGGATCCGATCCATCTATCAGTGCATCCGTAAAAATCATGCGGACATCTGAATGGAGCTTTACAGGGGGGTAATCAATGACAGGGGGGTGATCAGGGAGTCTATATGGGGTGATCACCACAGTCATTGATCACTCCCCTGTAAGGCTTCATTCAGACGTCCGGATGCGTTTTGCGGATCCGATCCATCTATCAGTGCATCCGTAAAAATCATGCGGACATCTGAATGGAGCTTTACAGGGGGGTAATCAATGACAGGGGGGTGATCAGGGAGTCTATATGGGGTGATCACCACAGTCATTGATCATGCCCCTGTAAGGCTTCATTCAGACGTCCGGATGCGTTTTGCGGATCGGATCCATCTATCAGTGCATCCGTAAAAATCATCCGGACGTCTGAATGGAGCTTTACAGGGGGGTGATCAATGACAGGGGGGTGATCAGGGAGTCTATATGGGGTGATCACCACAGTCATTGATCATGCCCCTGTAAGGCTTCATTCAGACGTCCGGATGCGTTTTGCGGATCGGATCCATCTATCAGTGCATCCGTAAAAATCATGCGGACATCTGAATGGAGCTTTACAGGGGGGTGATCAGGGAGTCTATATGGGGTGATCACCACAGTCATTGATCATGCCCCTGTAAGGCTTCATTCAGACGTCCGGATGCGTTTTGCGGATCGGATCCATCTATCAGTGCATCCGTAAAAATCATGCGGACATCTGAATGGAGCTTTACAGGGGGGTGATCAGGGAGTCTATATGGGGTGATCACCACAGTCATTGATCACGCCCCTGTAAGGCTTCATTCAGACGTCCGGATGCGTTTTGCGGATCCGATCTATCTATCAGTGGATCCGTAAAAATCATGCGGACGTCTGAATGGAGCTTTACAGGGGGTTGATCAATGACAGGGGGGTGATCAATGACAGGGGGGTGATCAGGGAGTCTATATGGGGTGATCAGGGGTGATCAGGGGCTAATAAGGGGTTAATAAGTGACGGGGGGGGGTGTAGTGTAGTGTAGTGGTGCTTGGTGGGACTTTACTGAGCTACCTGTGTCCTCTGGTGGTCGATCCAAACAAATGGGACCACCAGAGGACCAGGTAGCAGGTATATTAGACGCTGTTATCAAAACAGCGTCTAATATACCTGTTAGGGGTTAAAAAAAACACATCTCCAGCCTGCCAGCGAACGATCGCCGCTGGCAGGCTGGAGATCAACTCTCTTACCTTCCGTTCCTGTGAGCGCGCGCGCCTGTGTGCGCGCGTTCACAGGAAATCTCGGCCATCGCGAGATGACGCATATATGCGTGACTCTGCGCAGGGCTGCCACCTCCGGAACGCGATCCTGCGTTAGGCGGTCCGGAGGTGGTTAAATCACCTTTCTTTCCCATTCTGACATTCAGTTTGGAGTTCAGGAGATTGTCTTGACCAGGACCACACCCCTAAATGCATTGAAGCAACTGCCATGTGATTGGTTGACTAGATAATTGCATTAATGAGAAATAGAACAGGTGTTCCTAATAATTCTTTAGATGAGTGTATACCGCCTGCAGTAGTCTAGATCATAGACCCCCATCGCTGATTGGGTGGGATAGCTTATTTACATACCTACTGCCCGTATACTGTCCATGGACGAGGTATGGACATGGTGGAAATTTACCAAAATTGGTGCAAAGATAGTGGAGGCGCTGCAGTCTGATAGGGCGTTATGCTCAAAATTAGAGCTGCAATCTGATTGGATGTCATGGTTAAAATTAAAGCTGCAATCTGATTAGATAGTAGGGTCACAATTAGATCTGCAATCTGAGACAATGTTATGTTAGCCGCAATTCGATTGGATGCTACAGTAACAATTGGAGATGCAATTTTGATATTATGGTCAAAATTGGAGCTGCAATCTGATTGGATGTTAAACTTTTTTTTTTAACACTTTCTTTCAATCATAATTAATATATCTCCCTTCATAGATTTTTCCTCAGGGGTAGGACAACTCTCTTAGTTCCCAAGACTTTCCCGGAGTTTGATATTGATGTCCTATCCTCAGGATACAGTAAGTCATCAATATCTGATCGGTGGCCGTCCGACTCCCAGCACCTCCGTAGATCATCTGTGTGAAGAGGCCGTAGAGCTTTACTGACTCTTCAAACATCTGATCGGCGGGGTTGCCAATTGTCAGCCCCCCACTGATCAGATATTGATGACCTATCCTGAGGATAGGCCATGAATACTGAACTCGTGGAAAACCCCTTTAAGTACTATATCTACAGGGTGGGCCCTTTATATGGATACACCTTAATAAAATGGGAATGGTTGGTGATATTAACTTCCTGTTTGTGGCACATTAGTATATGTGAGGGGGGAAACTTTTCAAGATGGGTGGTGACCATGGCGGCCATTTTGAAGTCGGCCATTTTGAATCCAACTTTTGTTTTTTCAATAGGAAGAGGGTCATGTGACACATCAAACTTATTGGGAATTTCACAAGAAAAACAATTGCGTGCTTGGTTTTAACGTAACTTTATTCTTTCATGAGTTATTTACAAGTTTCTGACCACTTATAAAATGTGTTCAATGTGCTGCCTATTGTGTTGGATTGTCAATGCAACCCTCTTCTCCCACTCTTCACACACTGATAGCAACACCGCAGGAGAAATGCTAGCACAGGCTTCCAGTATCCGTAGTTTCAGGTGCTGCACATCTCGTATCTTCACAGCATACACAATTGCCTTCAGATGACCCCAAAGATAAAAGTCTAAGGGGGTCAGATCGGGAGACCTTGGGGGCCATTCAACTGGCCCACGAGGACCAATCCACTTTCCAGGAAACTGTTCATCTAGGAATGCTCGGACCTGACACCCATAATGTGGTGGTGGGTGCACCATCTTGCTGAAAAAGCTCAGGGAACGTGCCAGCTTCAGTGCATAAAGAGGGAAACACATCATCATGTAGCAATTTCGCATATCCAGTGACCCCCTTAGACTTTTATCTTTGGGGTCACCTGAAGGCAATCATCTATGCTGTGAAGATACGAGATGTGCAGCACCTGAAACTACGGATACTGGAAGCCTGTGCTAGCATTTCTCCTGCGGTGTTGCTATCAGTGTGTGAAGAGTGGGAGATGAGGGTTGCATTGACAATCCAACACAATGGGCAGCACATTGAACACATTTTATAAGTGGTCAGAAACTTGTAAATAACTCATGAAAGAATAAAGTTACGTTAAAACCAAGCACACCATTGTTTCTTGTGAAATTCCCAATAAGTTTGATGTGTCACATGGCCCTCTTCCTATTGAAAAAACAAAAGTTGGATTCAAAAGGGCCGACTTCAAAATGGCCGCCATGGTCACCACCCATCTTGAAAAGTTTCCCCCCTCACATATACTAATGTGCCACAAACAGGAAGTTAATATCACCAACCATTCCCATTTTATTAAGGTGTATCCATATAAATGGCCCACCCTGTACATCTATGATTTTATTTAATTATTTTTTATTTTTTTATTTATTAGGAATTCATACAAACGTGTTTAAATAGCATTAATATACATCATATAACAAAAATATACCACAAAAAAAACCCAGAAAAAACACACTAATCTTTAATTAAATGTATTAATTAATTAATTAATACATCTATGATTTTTAAGCAGCAACATTTGAATTAATGATCAGTTAATCGGCCATTATTGGGAGCTCTGTCAGTAGACAGATATGTTATCTTACGATAAATCCTCCCATCTCCACGCAGCTTTATATAAATGTCATATACATATCCAGATTGTTGCTCACGCAATCCACTAACAAGACCGAACACATGACTATCACATTACATATTCCTGGCTGATTGCTGGAGAGTTTAGCACTTAGGAAGAGATAATTGCCTTTAATTATGCATTGGGCATAGGCTTATTTGACAAATATGTTATTGAGAGGCGCAAATTGCCCCAATTCTTCCATCTATGCGCCTCCTTCACAGACTGGTTGATGGGGACAAGCTGTAAGATGCATCCATTGAAAAGACTGGGTTTTCAGGCAGTGTACAGTATGTGCCGCCCTTCCAATGAAATCTTGATTGGTACTATGTGATGGCAAAGGGAAGTGCAGCTTTTCTGCAGCTGTAACTATCATGGTCTGTGTTATGCATCTGATTCTTATATAAATTTAGGTGGAAAATCAAATTGTGTCATAAAAATACCCCCAAAACAGAACAAGAGGAATTTTTTGCAAATGAGCATGCATCACCATGCTCCCTTCATGAAGTCCAGTTCATGAGATTGTATTGGAGAACCTCTTAAAATATTAAAATAAAAGTCTGATCGTTGCCAAATCCATGGGCACTATTAGGGGATATTTAGACTCCGTGGGTTGCAGATAATCAGTCCCATACATCTCAATGGGGTTGCTTCTGCAGCATGCATCTGCATTTTTGCAGGCCCTATTTAAATAAATGGGACAGCTACAGAAACATCAGCGATAAATCTGCCACATGGGACTAGTGACAGGTGACACAGTATGACGCCTGCTAATTGCATGCCATCAGAACATAGGCATGTTAGTAAACGTACTGCAGGTAGATGCTGATCAATAATAATCAGCTATAGGTGTCACTCTACAACCATTGTACCTATACCAAATAAAGAGATGGGAGCAGATGAATAAAGCAGATAGGAGAAAGATTTGCGCTAATTTCCAAAATGATTGTCTACTCAAAGGAAAAAAAAAGTATGATTACAAATTTTAATAATCCTCATCCAGTCACACACTATCATCCCCTTCTATGGCGGTAGTGGTAGGTACACACTTCGGTGTACCATTGGTAAATGAAGGCGTTGCTGCCTAAAGCGCAAATGTGACATTCGTCAGTAAATAAAATTGTGATGTTCAATGGTAGCTCTTAACCTCTTGAGGACCTTGCGATTTTCCGGCCAAAATTTTTTGATTTTTCCTTTCTAATAGACGTATACGTTTTTTTTTTGTTTTTTTTTAGGGAAAAGTTGCACTTTCTAATGTCACCGTTTTATATTGCATACAGTGTAGTGGGGCGCTGTAAAAAATTACAAATGGGTTGGAATCGTAGTTTTTCTGGTGTTTTAATATTTAAAAAACTAAAATAAAAACCTTGAAAAAGAAAGATTCTTTTCATTGCAATATTCTGACCTTCATACCTTTTTTACAGTTACGTCTACAAAGCTGTGTGGGGGTTAATTTTTGCAGGGCAGTCTGTCGTTTTTATTAATATAATTTTGGATTGTGTATAACTTTTTGTACACTTTTTTTTTTTTTTTTTTTTTTTTTTACTCCCCCCCCCCACTTTTTCCAAGTCTCCCTAGGGTACTTGAACATGCGATTGTCAGATGGCTTCTCCCAACGACTGCAATGAACTATTGAGATTGAGCTCTTATGGAGCCCTGCTAATGTGGCAGGTATCAGAGTCTCTAGCAGGCTCGAGGCTACAACAGTGAACAGCTCCCGAGATCTCAGCACGGGGCTATGGTGCCACCTCAGCTTCTGAGCGGGTCCCATATTTACATACCAGACTTCCACTGTACATGTATGACAGAGGTCCAGAAGGGGTTTAAAAGGGTTGACCAATGTTAGGAAAACATAGCTGCATTCTTCCAAAATCAGCACCACCCCATCCACAGGTTGTGTGCGGTATTGCAGTTCTGTCCTACCGACTCCAATGGAGCTGAGCTGCATTACCAGACACAACCCAAGGGGAGGGGTGGTGCTATTTTCGGAAAAAAGCAGCCATATTGTTCTAATCTTGGACAACCCCTTTAACATTAAGCATGCAGGAAATCAGGCAGTGCCATAGAACCCCTTCCCTGATAGTATGACCCAACCATGGAACGAAGAGGTGGCCCTGATCTGCAGGTGGGATTTCCATTGGCACTAAGTTACTGGAAGATCTATTGGGAAATTTTAGCCAAGTCTTAAGGTGCTCATACACATTAGAGATTAGTCAGCTAAACCCACCAATTTCTAATATGCATGGGGGTGTCACTACTAAATGTCAGGAGAAAGAAGAATCAAGCACGTCCACTGCCACTGCCTCATAGGAGTCTGATAGTGAGCGTGTATGTGTATGAGGGAGTTAGCCAACAGCTATCTAAGGTGTATGGCTACCTTAAGGGTACGACCACACGGTAAGGTTTCCTGATGTAGTTTTGGAAGCCAAAATCTGGAGTGAATCTTAAAAACAGAGAAAGTATAAAGGGTAGATAGGACTTCTCCTCTTTTTAGAATTCACTCCTGTTTTTTGGATTCCAAAACTGTTCCAGGAAACCTGACCGTGTGGCCATACTCTTAAAGTGTGCAACTTTTTTGCATACTTAAAGGCTGATGAAAATGGAAGTTGTTTGATAAGTTTGTTGGGAATTCTTCAGTGACTCCTTGAAACCTTGAAAATATGACCCAGTCAGTGAAGGACCTAAAAATAATAAGCATCTGGGACAAACCTCTGGGAATGTTGGCTATTAACTTTAGAAATCAGTAGCCTAATTAACAAATGCTTGCTGTCTACAGAATGTTTGCTACAGTCTCCTCTTCAGAATGGTCTAAAACCTACCACAGCCTTGTTAATGAGGGTGTGACAGCTTCGTTAATTCCTCTCTGGGGGTGTGGTTGCAACAACATAGTTTCTCGTCAGTATGTTTGCCACCCCAATGCCTGTTTAACCTGCCCGGCAACATTTTTCTTGGCTGAGAAGAAACCTAATGAAATAGTTGTAGATGTCCTGTGGATGCCATGTAGATACTAGGAGCTTCATGCAGAGAATGTTCAATTGCTCTCCTTGTCACAGAAGGCACTTAAAGGGTTTCTATCACTTCGTTTCACCTATTTAGCTTTCAGACACTAGCGATCCGCTAGTGTCTGCTTTATCTAACCATCCTAATATAAGAGCTTATTGTCCTGCCGTTTAGCTAAAAAAATAACTTATATAGATATGCAAATGAGCCTCTAGGTGCTATGGGGGCGTGATTAGCACCTAGAGGCTCCGTCTACCTTAACAAACTGCCGCCGCCCAGCGCGTCCCTCCAGCCCGCCCATCTCCTCCGGAATGCGATGCTCCTCGTATTCGGCGCATGCGCAGTGAATGTCTGATCGCTTCCCTGCTCAGACATCTCCACTGCGCCTGCGCCGATGACGTCATAGTGCTCCGAGGAACAGGCGCAGTGGAGATGTCTGAGCAGGGAAGCGATCAGACATTCACTGCGCATGCGCAGAACAGAGACGCGCATGGAGAGGATCGCTTCAGCTGGAGATAGGCGGGCTGGAGGGACGCGCTGGGCGGCGGCAGTTTGTTAAGGTAGACGGAGCCTCTAGGTGCTAATCACGCCCCCATAGCACCTAGAGGCTCATTTGCATATCTATATAAGTTATTTTTTTAGCTAAACGGTAGGACAATAAGCTCTTATATTAGGATGGTTAGATAAAGCAGACACTAGCGGATCGCTAGTGTCTGAAAGCTAAATAGGTGAAACAAAGTGATAGAAACCCTTTAAAGAGGCTCTGTCACCCAGATCAAGTCTACCCTACCAGACATATAGCCTGGTAGGGCCGACGATGGAGACCAAAAAATGCATGGGGATGAGCTGCGATACCAAGCACTGTGCTTGGTAAGCTGCAAGGAGGCCACTGCATGAAACGGAGAGACGCAGATCGGTGGGGTTCCTGGGTGTCAAAACCCCACCAATCATATACCGATCACCTATCCTGAGGTTGGAAAACCCCTTTTAAGTCATTAAAAGCTTTTTTTTTCTGCGATCAGCATACTGATGACCTATGCATAGGAGAGGTCATCAATTTTAGATCAGTGGAGATTCAACTCCCAGCACCTCCACCGATTAGGGGTTACCTGCAGCTACAGTTCCAGGAAGTAAACAGTGTACAGAGCCGAAACGTTCCAACTCCATATATCATGTAGCGGCCATTCTTGGGTACTGCAGCTCAGCTCCCATTCAAGTGAAGTTGTGAGTTGTATTACATTTGCTAGAATTGTTAAAATATGTTCCCTGCATATCTGTTCATTAGGATGGGTCATCAGTATCAGATTAGCGGTGGTGCTAGACTCCCGCAAACAACTGAACGGTAGGAGTGCCAGGAGTTTGATTTATCATAAGGATAGGTAATCAACATTAAAGTTCCTTTAAATATGCAGTCTTAATTTTCACATCTACAACTGTAAAATTCCTATAGCTATCGACACATAACAGCGTAAAGTCTACTAAGACCTAGTGTCTACTGGACCACCAACAAAACAACAAAACAGTTAATACCCCAACATTTATAGACAGCATTGTGTGGTCAATGACAATGTGCTTGAGTGTACACAATCGAGGCCAAGCAGTAAATCAGTCCAAATTTCAACCAGGTATATTGACACGCCAATTCATCACCAAGCTGAAAACCCCTGAAACATGAACGCCACCAAGTAATAGCTAAACACATCAGTAACATTCTAGTAAAGAAGTCTATTAGAAGTTAGCAGTGATATATAAGTGTATAGGGTATGATGGTTGACACATGTGGTGTGCAGGCTGGATCAATCAAAACACTACGATATTCTATAAATACAGGACCTCTTTGATAAGACCACCAAAGAATACCTTGTTTTAATCATTTTAGGCTTTGATCCTCTTTTACACACTCGAAAGGCTGGATATACAATGTTGTATCTTGAGGTTCTGTTACCTTGAAACGCATTGGGTGTTGAAGTTGAGGGTGGTGGTGCTCCATAATATGTTATCATCATGGGTATCTTTAAAACTGTACATTATGTACAATTATTTTCTCGTTTTCTGTTGGTATCTCAGTGCTAATCTACTAAACATTTTCTACGTACGTTGGCTCCGTTGGTCAGCTCTGCTGGGTTCATTAGCTCAAATACAACCAAGAGCAACATCTGTATGGACTTTACCAAGGTCAAGACTGGCATTTATGTAATGTGGTAAAGCAGACCCTGGTTAGGACAAGCAGCGAGCAAATAAATGTAGTCATATTCATATATAGTCCAAGGCAAATCCAAATCACACCCATACAAAAAGCCACAGGAACCAAAGAACCTTGCTGCCCAGGCAAGGAATCAACTTTGCAAGTATAAATGATTAGAAGGCTCTTTATAGCGTCATGCACCATTATGGAGGGCAAGCTGAGGTGAATTGTTGAACATGGACCTACGTAAAGATCTATCAGAACTAAGTGAAGGTGCTATCACTAATGAATGCCATTTTTCTTTATCTAATCACACTGCTCAGGACGATACATCATTTATCCGTCCTCCATCCAAAATCACAGTCTATGGCCAGATACTGACTGACCTCAGCACCTGTAGATACTATGTGATTCACTAAGAAAACAATCCTTGGCTGAGCCGAAAAGAATGAGGATATATGAAGTCTTAGCAAACTTCATATCTCACAATTGCGCCTAATGATAACCTGCCATGGCTGGAATTCGGTGGATGTCTGTGGCATGAATGTAAAGTAATGGTAAGTGATTATTTTATACACGTGCCTCATGATCTGAATCTGTCAGCCCTGCATCGTGACTGTGAGTAGCTGAAGGCTCCAGATCACATTGGCCACTTCTGGATAGAGGAATGCTGTCTTTTGAGTGGAGTTTACCTTGACCGGAACAGTATGTTATCTGCAGAACAGTGGACATTTGGCTAATATAATACTATGTAAATATGAATGAAATAAATAAGGAACTCTGAGCCAATCTGACACAGTGTTATGCTTAGTGTTGGTGCCCCTGGTGAGTGCCACGGCCTCCTCGCAGCTTACCAAGCACAACACAGTTTGGTATTGAATCTCATCCCCATTTATTTAAATAGGACTGAGGCATGCCTAGGTCCTGTGTCCTATGAATGTGACATTACTGGCCTAGGAAGAGGCCACAACGCTCACCAGAGCACTACAGCATCTTCAAACCGCTAATCAGTGGGACTGCAGAGTGTCAGACACCCACCCGAAATTTGGTGTGGGGGAAAAATTCAGAAAACCCCCCAAAGACTGAGTTCACATCAGAGTTCAGCCTTTCCATTCTCCTACTCCGTTTAGGAGCAGGAGAACAGAAAAGACAGATTCAGCACATAACTGAGCCGAACAGAGCCTACGGACCCCATAGACTATAATAGGGTACGTTAGGTTTCCGCACAGATGATTTTGGAGCGGAGACAAAAAAAGTTGTGCGCGCAGGACTTTTGTCTCCGATTCAAAAATCTTCCTCTGAGCGGAAACCTAATGTACCCCATTATAGTCTATGGGGTCCGTAGGCTCCTTTCGGCTCAGTTATGTGCCGAATCTGTATTTCTGTTCTCCTGCTCCTATAACGGAGCAGGAGAACGGAAAGGCTGAACGCTGATGTGAACTCAGCCTTACACATTAGATGGTTGGCTGGACTCACTGAAATAATGTATGCAGCTGATGTTCATCTAATAAGTGTGATCACCTTTAGTTTTCCAGACTCTTGAACTGCATAAAGTCATCCAAGGAGATATCACCAGTCCCAGGGTTAGACATCAGAATTCTGAGAGCAGAGCTGTATCCTAGCATGAACATATCATATACATTATGTACTATAGCCTTGCCATGTTTAGAAGAGGTTTTGTAAAGCTAATACATATTACTGGTTCATTCACAGGCGCAATATACTGTATAAAGATACCAGCAATATGTATTAGCTTTCTAAGTATAGAAAGCCACTCTTTTCATTACGATAAGGCTGTAGCCTGAAGATAAGTGGTCTGCCTTACAAATAGATGTCCTTTATTCAAATTTCAGTAAAGAAATCTATTTTTTTTTCTTCATTTATTTTTATCTCCCTCTTTTAACCCATAATAAAAGGCTTACTAGATTGATAATAGAGGTTTTCTTTGCTTAGAAAGCTAATACATATTGCTGATTTATTCACAGGCACACTATAGGATCATTCACGTGACCTTATCCATTTTTGCAGATCCGCAAAACATGGATACTGGCTGTGTGCCTTTTGCATTTTGTGGAAAGGAACATTCTTCTCCTATTCTTGTCTGCAAATACGGGCAAGAATAGAGCATGTTTTATCTTTTTTGTGGGGCAACTGAATCGACACATTGTGTGCTGTCCGCATCTTTTGAGGCCCCCGTTGAAATCAATGGGACTGCATCCAATCCGCAAAAATGCGGAACAGATGTGGACAGAAATATACGGTTATGTGAATGAACCCTTAGTAATATGTTTTTATCTTGAAAGGTGAACCATAACTGTAGCATACAGATTGATGTTTGCGGTTTATGCCTGACCATCAGTCTGTTTTGTGCAGTGATATGTAACTCGGAAACTGAACTGGGATTAAATGCTTAAAACATCTGAAGCTCTTGACATATTTTGACACTAACCTTGAGCTATGCTATAGATTACCAGACAAATATCTGCAATCAGCCTCGTCATGTTTGGGTTAAAATTGTGTTTTTTGAAGTGTTTGCTTTAGGCCAATTGTAGGCACACAATGATTGTCAAGCAAAACAGCCTTCGGCAGTAAACAAATGCAGTTTTTGCAGTACCAAGCATAGCCGCTACTAAAAGTGCAGTAAGAACAGATATACACAATGAAGAGGCTGCTGTGATCACATGAGTGCCATGATCCCTTCAAACAGTTGATCAGCGGGAGACCCCAACCAGTCTAATATTGATGGCCTATACTAATGGTTGGCCTTTCATTTTAAAAACTGTGATTTATTATTGACTCACACAAAATATAATGGACCGCACTTATTATTGAGGCTACACCTGAACAACGGTGTAATTTTCACATTCATCAATCAGCCTTGTCATGTTTGGGTTAAAATTGTGTTTTTCGAAGTGTTTGCTTTAGGCCAATTGTAGGCACACAATGATTGTCAAGCAAAACAGCCTTCGGCAATAAACACATGCAGTTTTTGCAGTACCAAGCATAGCCGCTACTAAAAGTGCAGTAAGAACAGATATACACAATGAAGAGGCTGCTGTGATCACATGAGTGCCATGATCCCTTCAAACAGTTGATCAGCACGAGACCCCAACCAGTCTAATATTGATGGCCTATACTAAGGGTTGGCCTTTCATTTTTAAAACTGTGATTTATCATTGACTCACACAAAATATAATGGACCGCACTTATTATTGAGGCTACACCTGAAGTACGGTGTAATTTTCACATTTTTGGAGCATCGCATTTTAGACATATTTATGAAGCAGATGACTCAAAAAGAAGGATTTAGTGCACCTTGTCTGCCAAGGGGGGTTTGGTTTAGCGGAAAAGGTTTGTGGCTTTTGATATGACATTTTGTGCCAAATTTTGATATAAAATTCTGGAGAGAAATAATTGAACCACTATAAGAGTTTCTAGCCGTGCACCATATTTATTATCCAGCCAGTGTGATAAATTTGAACTTCTTTAGGCCACATGCACATGGTGCATATTATGCAGGGATTTTCCACACAGACTTTTGTGCAAATAATTTGCAGGATAATACAGTACCAACTAAGTAGATGAGATTTTTAAACTCTGTTGTTCTGGTGCCCCATGCACGCCACTGCCTCATTCCTTCCTGCGGGCACAGGCGCCGCGCAACTCAGGTTTCTGCTGCCTGGCCCCCCTACTCTCCCTATGGCAGACTTGGCTCTGGTCACCTTAAAGGGCCAGCACACATCCAAAACTTTCCCCAGCCAATGGCCGGTCATCCCTATGCATTTAAGGCGCCCTTCCCAGTGGGAGGGTGTCTGAGCATTATGTTACCTATTCTGTAGTTAACAGCAAAGGTGGTATTCTTTGACCCATGTACCCATGTAGCAACCTGACAACCGACTCCTAGCCGTCTGCCCTTAGCTTGTTTTTTGTATTGCCCCATTGTCGCCAGTCGTGACCTCAGACTTGTTTCTCTGATACATTTTACGCTGCCTGCCCCGACATCAGCTTGTTATTGGACTACAAATATCGCCTGATCCCTCTGAGCTTCGCAAACAGTGTCCTGAACTTGTAGGTCAGGCCGCCAACTACACAGGGACTATCTCAAGAGGTAGTGGCATGGTGGCTCCCTGCAATTGAAGACCAGATTCCTGTAGAGGGGTGAATATGAATACCAGGGGACTGCCAGGATAATGTCCTTAATACCCAAATCGGTTAGTTGGCACAGCGGGTCCACACCCACTGCCCGTAACAGTCTCATGTGCACGGTGTGGTAATTTTCTGTGTGGAAATTGACCTGTGGTGTAGATTTTGAAATCCACAGTTAATCAATTTTGTGGATTTTTAGGACATATTTAATCCTTTGCAATGCAAAGGGTGAGATCTGGGGCAAAATCTTCAAGTAACACATGCAGGTTTTGGTGCTGATTTGGTAGGTACATGCACTAGGGTACATGCACACACTGTGGATTTTATGTGGATTTTCTGCATTTTCATGCAAATTTGCCCCAGATTTCACACTTTTGCATCGCAAAGGATGAAATCTGCACTAAGAATCTGCACAAACAATTGACAGGCTTTGGATTTCCACACTGCAGTTCAATATCTGTGTGGAAATATTGCACACTGTATATGTGAGATTTTGAAAATCTCATCTACTTAGCTGGTACTGTATTATGCTGCAGATGTAGCGTTAGACTGCCCGTCTAAGTTTACACTGTCTACATTTTAAACAGGATTAGTAATTCTGTCTCAATGTTACCGTTTGGATCGCTCAGTTTACCTTGGCGATGCACATATACAGTTTTCATCAATCTACTAAGCCTTTTTGTCTGTAGAGTCCCCTTTGCGTGCACCATTGTGGATTTTAGACATGATATTTGGATCCAGCCATTTGACCCTATAGATTTTGTATTGGTGATAATGTGATGATAGTGATGCTTGTGCTATTCTCCCCATTTCTATTGATTTTGGCCCTTCCCATTCTTAGCATTTTCCCCGGTTAGCAGTATTGCGAGATTTCCTGCAAGTGAAAGTGGATTTCCTCATGTCTGACATTTTTCTTAAACACATAAGTTTGTTAAGGAAACACTTCCAAGAGTGCATTACACCAAATAAACTGGTACATCTGGGTCACCAGCAGAAATGTCAGCTCAAAGTAGTGGTTTTTAAAGGGGTTATCTGATGACTGATGTAAAAAAAATGAAAATCAGACATCATAAAGTACACGACAACCTCTTTCTAACCAGCCCTGTACCTCACATGGATCCAGAGATATCCTCATTCATAGCTCTGCTTGAGTTATATCAAGCTGAAAGCTCAAGGGGAGTGTCTGTTCTACTGCAGCTAAGGGGGCGTGTCTCAGCTCTCCCTATCACAGCTCAGGAGGCAGTTGAAGGATGAAACTGAGCATGTGCGGCCAGCTCAGTAAGCAGGTCAAACAAATAAGAAAAAAACTAACAGCAGGTGGCGCTATACAGATACATTTTATTGAATAGCTCAGTGGCTATGCAAAATTTTTAATTACATACAATTACAAAAGTATTCAGATGCAGGTGCTGGTTTGAAAACTGCTGAATATTTTTTATGGGACAACCCCTTTAACCAGTAGCTCTACAGCTCATGCAAAACCACAACCCTCAGCATGCCCTAACAGTGGTACTGAAGGTTCAACATACATAGCCACCACATGTAAAAGTGCGCTATACATACACACATATATAGTGAAACTTCTTTAAAAGACCACCTCTTTTAGAAGACTACCCCTTATCCAGACCATGAAATGTTTTCAGTTTCACCAAATATTGTGTATCCTGGCAAGACCACCTCATAGAGAACCATTTTCAATGCAATTGTGGATTGTTGTCTCGAAGAGGTTTCGCTGTATATCATTCCATTATACCTGTACTTGACCGACTGGTTAGATGCATGGTAAATGTGTCCATGGTAAATGAATAGCATTTCTGGCCTATTGGCTGCTAGCTGAGGTTTGCCCAAGCATTCCTACAGAGCAACATGTATAATCCTGCCCCAGGAGCTTCCTGATTACAATAAAAGAAAGCAATAAAACATTTACTTCTACATCGAAGAAGTCCTCATTACAGGCCTGTAAGCTAGATTTCTCTTCATGTAGGCCTGGTTTGACAGCTGAAGCGTTGGATATTGCAACTTTGCAAGCATTAATTACAGATTTATGACCAAACTTTGGATGAGCCCTAGAGCATTCTCCCATAGTCTGACATATCATAGCCAAAGACTTAAGGGAATGTGTCATCAGTAGTGTTGATCACGAATATTCAAATTGCGAATTTTAATCGCGAATATCGGCACTTCGAGAATTCGCGAATATTTAGAATATCCCAAAATATATTCGTAATCGCGAATTTTCGCAAAAAAAAAAAATACCAGTTCATGCGAATTTTTATGCGAATTTTCGCAATCAAGAAAATAATGCCTGGAGATCACGAATTCTCGAATATATGGAAAATATTTGCCCAAATATTCGTGAAATATTGCGAATTCGAATATTGCCCCTGCCGCTCATCACAAGTCATCAGAAAACGACTTATTGTTTAATGTGATCTATTGCTTTAAATAATGTTTTTTTTTTTTTCCCATGTCATTATCCTAAAATAGGCTTACACTTCCTTTTCTGTAGAGATTACTTCTCAGTAGTCATCCTATTATCCTCACAGGCAGGATCACAATGGAAGATCACACTTCTCATAAAGCTGCAGGTAGATAACACAGGATCTATGAATGATAATAGGTGATAGTCAGAGTCAGATGCTCTCAACAATTAGTCAATGAGCCACCTCCAGATGACAGGTTCCTATGGTCCAATTGGCTCCTGTAAAGCATGTCTAAATGCTGTTGACAGCAGCTCCGCCAATCATGTACAGAAAATAGTTTTCAAAAATATCAGAAAAAAAACATGCTTCATTATCTGGTTTGATCTTACTTGAGACGAGAAGATCCCCCTTGGTGGAAACTATTATGGCTATATCGAATGCCTTTGACGGATTGGCTCCGGGTGCGTTCAGGGCGCGCTCAGTGAAACTCGCACCATTTTGCAAGCTGTTGTTCAGTTTTTTCCACGAGGGTGCAATGAGTTTTGATGCGTTTTTCACGCGCCTGATAAAAAACTGAAGGTTTACAAGCAACATCTTTTAGCAACCATCAGTGAAAAACTCATTGTACCCGCACTTGCTTCCGGATACAATGCGTTTTTCACTGAAGCCCCATTCACTTCTATGGGGCCAGGACTGCGTGAAAAACGCAGAATATAGAATATGCTGCGTTTTTCACGCAACGCAGAACTGATGCGTGAAAAAAAACGATCATGTACACAGACCTATTGAAATAAATGGGTCAGGATTCAGTGCGGGTGCTATGCGTTGACGACACGCATTGCACCCGCACGGAAAACTCGTTAGTGTGAAAGGGGCCTTATTTTTTACGTTTCCGTTTGAGATCCATATGCAGAACCATTCACTTCAATGGGTCTGCAAAAACAACGAACTGTACTCCGTATCTATTCCGTTTCCGTATTTCCGTTCTGTTAAAAGATAGAACATGTCCTATTATTGCCCACAAATTACGTTCCAAGGCTCCATTCAAGTCAATGGTTCCGCAAAAAAAAATATGAAATGCATACGGAATGCATCCGTATCTCTTCCGTATCTGTTCCGTTTTTGCTGAACTATCTATTGAAAATTTTATGCCAAGCCCAATTTTTTTTATGTACTTACTGTTTAAAAATTATTGTATGCTTTCGTTTCCGTTTCCGATCCGCAAAAAACGGATCGCAAACGGAAACCAAACGGAAAAATGGAACGGAAATGGAAACACTACTGAAACAAAAAACTGAACAACGGGTCAGTGGAAAACGGACCGCAAAATGCAGAAAAAGCCATACGGTCGTGAGCAAGAGGCCTTATTGTGAGCCCAAACCAGGATTGGAGCCTCCACAAACATAAGGTATAAGGGAAAGATCTGCATCTGTTCTGTGTTTAGAGCCGCACCTGGTTTTGGCTCAAAATCACTGATGGAAATTACTGACCAAAACACTGACCTGTGAATGAGGCATTAAAGCTACATAAGACATGTAACTATATGTATTTCTAACAGCATCTTGCTGAGCGCCCGCTGTTCCCCTGCTTACAGTCGCAGTCCCGGGCGCCGTGTTCAGCGGTGATATGGGCTCTGTCTGTGTGGGTGCTGTTGTTCTGGGATCCGCTCCACAGTTTGCTCTCAGCCCTGGCCACAGCATGCTTGCTGCTTGTTTCCTGCAGCACTTTCTTAAGGGCCGGCGCGTCACTTCCTGGACTTTATGGGTTAGGTCACGTGACCTCGCTGACCTATCCTAGCCCTCCTGTGCATATATAAGTGGCTCAGACCCCTTCCCAGAGGCCTCAGTGTCAAGGTCCTTGTGTCCTGCTAAGGTTCCTTGTTTCAGCTTGTGTTCTTGACTCGTATCTGTATTCCTGGACTCTGCTACCTGTTATATCCCTACCTGCTTGCCTTGACTCTCCTGTTGCCTGACCTGTACCTGTGCCTCCTGCCCTGACCTTTTGCCCATCTGACTATGCCTCTGCCTCATCCTTCGGTCCTACACCTCTGGTACCTTTCTCAGGTACCTCCTGGTCCGCCTGGACCAGCTGCCCCGTGTGCCTATCCTCCTCAAGAGGTAGCGACCTGGTGTTCCCCTCTGAAAAGTCTATCCCCACCATCAGGGGTACTGTGAAGATCCAGGGGTTCACTTAGGCAATACCCTTAGAGGAGGTAGGACACGTGGCACAGTGGGTTCACACCCGCTGGTTCATGAAATTATATTACCAGTATATAGCTAGTGCATGCAGGCACTAATGTTTTTTGACCTTTGGAACAGTCACTGGTGGTCTTCCATAATAGTCTAGTCCTTATCGGGGTTCCACATTATTTACCATCCGGCATACAAGTATAAAACCTACCCACAAATATCAGTGGCGTCAAGTACTGTGTGGACTCTCCATGTTCAAAGCTTAACGTTGATGTGCTGCTTTTAAAGTTATCTTTGAGAATATAATATTAAAGAGATTAATCCCTTTTAGGACATGTATACATCTGCATTGGAGGCTCAATTCGGGATTTGATGAAAAATAGAGGAGAGAAAAGTCCTGCAGGCAGAACTTTTTTCTCCTCTAAAAAAAGCGCCCTCCGAAACGGAAACCAAATGGATCCCCATTATAGTCAATGGGATCTGTTTGGCTACATTCTTATTAGTTATGTGCTAAATATAGCGCTTCCATTATTTTCTTTGTTCTGGTCCTATATATACAGAGAAGAACTACAAAAATAAAGAACACTGATGTGAAAGAGCCATAAGAATGACCAGCTTCCTCTCCACTTTCCTGATATTTCTGGTGCACTAAAGCTGCAGGACTGCTAGGACCTATGTCCAAGCTCAGTGAAAAGATTGTACCAATTAGTAACGGAGTGCAGTACGTTCCTCTCTGTGGAGAGATCGCATAAAACAGCAACAGGGTGCAAGAGATTCCAAAAAACAAAAGGTGGGAACATCTCAGCAGCCTCCACCATTATCCACATGCAAGAAGACAACAACATCCAGGCTCAAGGGTTGCAACCGGGTTGGAGATTTTGAGACACACAACTGCGTGCAGTGGTGAAACTAGATACCTTTTTTTTTTTCTTTTTGCTATTTTGCTGCGTTTATCAGAATGAATTGTGGATTATTTACTCTGGAGCACCAAGGCCACTTAATTTTACCACACAAAGATGAATATCAATGGAATCAGTTTCTATTGCCCTTTTCTCCTGTTTGCAGGCCTCTCCTTTACTGATGTCATACTTGTACTATTCAATGCAAATTACAGGGAGGATGCTCAATGTGAGGTTATATCACTGTGCTATTTTAATAGTAATGTCACGATAAAAGTCCATGTATGTATTCTTTAATTTGTTTAATGCAATAAGCAAATTCATACGGACTGTCTCGGAAGATGTAGATTTGACTATTGGTTATCCAACAACATTCTGTGTTTCAGAATTGGGTTGAGGCCAAGGCCACCTAAGTAATTACATCATAGAAGGTCATCACCATTATAAAGAGCAAGTGAGGAATTTTAATACGCTTACAATGAAAAATGTCACTACCTCCTTATTATAGATCCTTAGTGTGCACCATTCACAATGATATGATGCATTGTAGACTAAGAGAACAATCGTTACCACCATTAAAATGCATACTTAAAGAGTTAATGACCGCTCCGTCATAAAGTGTCAATTTTTTTTGCAAATTTGATTTAAAGGTATTATTCATATCAGATTTATTAATAGATTTAGTTGCTTCTGTGGGCGAAGGCAAAAACGTTTGAAGGTACTTCAATATCTTAGTAGGGCTTTGGTCAATAGTGATAAGCGTGTACCTAGGCAGCTTTTATATTAGCTCTCAAGAGTTTCTAAGTTTTACGTAAGTTAGGAATGAAGCTGTACCATAGAAAATAGGCTTTTTGTTGGAGGATCCATCTGAATTCAAAGGCATGTTCTAAAAGTCTAATATCTATGGAGGCTTCCAGGCAGTCTCTTAAGATCTGCTGTTGGAAGAAATATAGATAGGAGGAGGTTATCCCGATTCCATTCGTTCCTCGCTTAAAGGGTAAAGGGTCCACAAGGTCTCATCTTTTCTCACGCTGTTGTGAAATGATGCATGTTCATCCAGTAGTCAATCAGCAAGCCAATAGGGAAGAGATTGATATTTTCTGTGAATGACTGATTCAGTGGAACCTATCATGGACAAGTCATGGATGGTTATATACAATATGCTAGCTTTGGCTTCTCTCATTACTTGGACTGAACCTGCTTCCTAAAGAATATGTAGTTGTAGACAGAACTGTGGGCAACAAGGCCATTTTTCTCTTGAACAGATTTGATTCATGATCCAGCGGTTTACCTAGACAACTCCCTTAGAGGAGGTAGGACACGTGGCACAGTGGGTTCACACCCAATAGTTCGTGAAAGTATATTACCAGTATATAGCTAGTGCATGCAGGCACTAATGTTTTTTGACCTTTGGAACAGTCACTGGTGGTCTTCCATAATAGTCCAGAACAGGGACTTCCCTTATCGGGGTTCCACATTATTTACCATCCGGCATACAAGTATAAAACCTACCCACAGATATCAGTGGTGTCAAGTACTGTGTGGACTCTCCATGTAGAAACTTTAACGTTGATGTGCTGCTTTTAAAGTTATCTTTGAGAGTATAATATTAAAGAGATTAATCCCTTTTAGGACATGTTCACATCTGCATTGGAGGCTCAGTTCGGGGCATCCATCACAGATTTGATGAAAAATAGAGAAGAGAAAAGTCCTGTATGCAGAACTTTTTTCTCCTCCAAAAAAAAGCGCCCTCCGAAACGGAAACCAAATGGATCCCCATTATAGTCAATGGGATCTGTTTGGCTACATTCCTATTAGTGATGTGCTGAATCTGGTGCTTCCGTTATTTTCTTTGTTCTGGTCCTATAACAGAGAAGAACTACAAAAATAAAGAACACTGATGTGAAAGAGCCATAAGAATGACCAGCTTCCTCTCCACTTTCCTGATATTTCTGGTGCACTAAAGCTGCAGGACTGCTAGGACCTATGTCCAAGCTCAGTGAAAAGATTGTACCAATTAGTAACGGAGTGCAGTACGTTCCTCTCTGTGGAGAGATCGCATAAAACAGCAACAGGGTGCAAGAGATTCCAAAAAACAAAGGTGGGAACATCTCAGCAGCCTCCACCATTATCCCACATGCAAGGAAGACAACAACATCCAGGCTCAAGGGTTGCAACCGGGTTGGAGATTTTGAGACACACAACTGCGTGCAGTGGTGAAACTAGATACCTTCTTTTTCTTTTTGCTATTTTACTGCGTTTATCGGAGTGAACTGTGAATTATTTACTCTGGAGCACCAAGGCCACTTAATCTTACCACACAAAGATGAATATCAATGGAATCAGTTTTTATATACAGTAATAATATAGTCAGCCCTTTTCTCCTGTTTGCAGGCCTCTCCTTTACTGATGTCATACTTGTACTATTCAATGCAAATTACAGGGAGGATGCTCAATGTGAGGTTATATCACTGTGCTATTTTAATAGTAATGTCACAATAAAAGTCCATGTATGTATTCTTCAATTTGTTTAAGGCAATGAGCAAATTCATACGGACTGTCTCGGAAGATGTAGATTTGACTATTGGTTATCCAACAACATTCTGTGTTTCAGAATTGGGTTGAGGCAAAGGCCACCTTAGTAAATTACATCATAGAAGGTCATCAGCGTTAAATAAGTGAGGAATTTTAATACGCTTACAATGGAAAATGTCACTACCTCCTTATTATAGATCCTTAGTGTGCACCATTCACAATGATATGATGCATTGTAGACTAAGAGAACAATCGTTACCACCAGTAAAATGCATACTTAAAGAGTTAATGACCAGGCCCCGTCATAAAGTGTCAATTTTTTGGCAAATTTGATTTAAAGATATTATTCATATGGATTTATTAATAGATTTAGTTGCTTCTGTGGGAGAAGGCAAAAACGTTGAAGGTACTTCAATATCTAAGGCTACTTTCACACTAGCGTTCGGGTGTCCGCTCGTGAGATCCGTTTGAAGGGGCTCACAAGCGGCCCCGAACGCATCCGTCCAGCCCTAATGCATTCTGAGTGGATGCGGATCCGCTCACAATGCATCAGTCTGGCAGCGTTCAGCCTCCGCTCCGCTCAGTAAGCGGACACCTGAACGCTGCTTGCAGCGTTCGGGTGTCCGCCTGGCCGTGCGGAGGCAAGCGGATCCGTCCAGACTTACAATGTAAGTCAATGGGGACGGATCCGTTTGAAGATGACACAATATGGCTCAATCTTCAAACGGATCCGTCCCCCATTGACTTTCAATGTAAAGTCTGGACGGATCCGTTCAGGCTACTTTCACACTTAGAATTTTTTTTAAACTATAATGCAGACGGATCCGTTCTGAACGGATCCCAAGTCTGCATTATAGGAGCGGATCGTCTGTGCAGACATCAGATGGATCCTCTCTGAACGCTAGTGTGAAAGTAGCCTTAGTAGGCTTGGGTCAATAGTGATAAGTGTGTACCTAGGCAGCTTTTATATTAGAATAATAGACAAAAATGAAGAGGCCAATTGTGCCACTCATAGAAAACTCCCAAAATCTGAAAACGTCTGAAGGGCCTATAGTCAATAAGGAGATAAAACTTAACTTTTACTTGATGATAGGATAAAACACCACACTACACAAAAGGGACATACAAAACTAATCGTCATATCATGTATACCTAGACTATGTTAGTCCAGAGCAGGGCCGGCGCCACCCATAAGCAAAGTAGGCCACCGCGTAGAGCGCACTCTTGCTCTGGCCGTAATGTAGTAGTTGCTGCAGCAACGCCCCGCCCCCAGTGCAGTGCGGAGTAGGAAGTGGCCGGTAAAACTTCCCTCGGGGCCGGTATCAGCGGAGGAGAAGATCGGAGGCGCAAGGAGTGGCCATGGTGCCTGGCAAAGAGTTGTAAGTCGCTGTATGGGGGCTGTATGGGGACATGCTGTCCTAGGAGGGAGAGCAGGGAATGAATGAGGGGAGAACAGCCCGGAGGAGGCGATGATGGGATTAGTGCTGGCAGGATGTGTGAGAGGCTGGGACGGAGCTGGGCTATGGGATGGAGAGGTGACATACAGGTGACAGATGTCTATACATAGCATGGGGGCCTATAGATCACACTGAGGATGTATATACATAGCATGGGAGCCTATAGATCACAGCTGAGGATGTGAGGACAAAAAGGGGCGGGTCAATGGGCGGAGTCAATGGGGCAGCAAAATTAGCTTTTGCCTAGGGTGGCAAAAATCCTTGCACCAGTCCTGGTCCAGAGCACAATTCTTACAAGGCCCCTCAGTAATACTGGAGAAAAAACAATTGGAACAATCTCACCCAAGAAGTACAGCGAATCCTCAATTGGATGTACATGTAGATGGTTCACAAACCCAAAGAATGATGTGAAGACCTGATGTGCTCACTGAATGGATGATAACTCACAGCCAGGCAATTCTGATATTGTTTACTGTAGAACAGGTAAACCGGCGGGTGCGTCTTGTACTTTGGATAGAGATGGCAGCAGGAACCACTAGCCCTAAATCACCCTAAGGTCGGGGGAGGGTTCTAGGAATACCCTGCCTATCTACAGAGAGCACTCGCCCCGAAAGGGGCGACCTCGTCCGGATACCTGACCCTAAACCCGGGCAATGGCCCTTATATACCCTAAGCAGAAAAAGATGTGCCACGTTTCGTGTAAACAACTCATCAGGGGAAACATAAAGAAGCACGGTATGCTAAGTACATAGTAAATCAAGTAGGGTATGCTCAGTACATATTAAATTGAAGCAAATGTTGCTTGATGAAAAACAGGGGGGGAGGGAGCCCAGAAAAAAGAGGGTTTCCAAATAAAGACATAAACAATAGTAATAGGAAGAAGGGGTAATGATCCCACAAAAATCCCAAGGACAGTGGAACCAATTGGGAAAAAATGAAAAAAGATGTCCCTCTACATTGAATACCCTAGATGCAAAAGAAGGGCATATACATACGAGTCTTGCCAGTGGGTGAGGACTACCTGTCTGAACGCCATGTGTGGCGTACGGTTATGGCGAAATTTAAAGGCCGCAATCTGCTTTTATATTAGCTCTCAAGAGTTTCTAAGTTTTACGTAAGTTAGGAATGAAGCTGTACCATAGAAAATAGGCTTTTTGTTGGAGGATCCATTCTGATTTCAAGGCATGTTTAAAAGTCTAATATCTATGGAGATTTGCTGTTGGAGGAAATATAGATAGGAGGAGGTTATCCCAATTCCATTTGTTCCTTGCCTACGGGTAAGGGTCCACAAGGTCTCATCTTTTCTCACTCTGTTGTGAAATGATGCATGTTGTTATCAATCAGCAAGCCAATAGGGAAGAAATTGATATTTTTCTGTGAATGACTGATTCAGTGGACAAGTCATGGAGGTTATATACAATGTGCTAGCTTTGGCTTCTCTCATTACTTGGACTGAACCTGCTTCTTAAAGAATATGTAGTTGTAGACAGAACTGTGGGCAACAAAGTCATTTTTCTCTTGAACAGATTTGATTCATGAGGCACCGCTAATTCTTTTGTCAACAGACCAGATCAGAGTTTTATGAGCAAGTAAACCTACGAATATAGTGCATTTGACCTTTCTAAGGTTTCCATTAAAAAGTTTCTAAACTTTAATGACATTCAGCAATCCCATTAAAAAAAAGTCTTGTCCTCTATGTAGAAGAAATACTTTTTTTATGTTATTTAAATGCATGTTCTATAATGTTGATGTCCATCATGCAATTAAAAAGCTAGAAAGTGTCATATTGTACATCAATGTATTAAAAGCCATTGGTTGTTCTTGGTCTATTAAAGCCTATTTCATAAGATCCAAGCTTTCAGAAGTCCTTGCAGATGACCAAGTTACCATGCAGAAGAACAATGATCAATTTAGGGTTATTTAAATAATATTGTCCAACCCAGTACCTGTACTGATCAAAAAGGATTGAGGTGGAGGTTCCTTAAGATGATACCAATTCAAGGACAAGTGAAGTGTGTCTTGGATATATTCTGAGATGATCCTATTCATTGGAAAGGACCATTATGCTTTGAAAACTCAAAAGGAACAAGAGGTTGACCAGTAAGGAGAAAGATGGATATAGCAACAATTGTAAAACCTCTGTATAGAAGCCTGAGGATCACAGGGGACATCATTGATATGACCATGCTTAGTCAAAAGTGGGCAATAATAACACTCCAGTGTAGTATGTCTATAGCCTTGGTCTATCCAGATTGTGCTGTACTTGAAGTGAACATACTGTAAAACCCTAAATATTGAGTCAAAGGTGACCCTTAGGTATGCACACAGGCTTACAAAATATAAAGCTAGATTAGGACATGTGATACAAATACACAAGGTCATATCCCACATGCAATACCATGAAAGCACATTTCTGAAAAGCCTCCATCTAATTAAAAGCAAGGCTGGTGAACAAAAGGCTTAGCTTTCAAGGAAAGAGACGCATTGTGGTCAGATGTTTGTCAGGTCTGGAGTGTCATTGTGCCTTCATAAATGCAAGGTCTACAAACAATGCCTTGTATCGTTCCTAGATACAGAAGGCAATTGCACAGGAGTCACCCTGTAGGCATACAAACAAACAAAAAGGGAAAACACTGAAGTAAACACGCGTTATGGCAGGTACATAGTCTATAGTACATCATCATGGCTGATGTGTGTTTATATTAAGTAGGTCATATATAGTCTGATTCATTGGATGTTGTATAAATAGTTTTTGACAGATGCTGGAAAATTTCTTTACAATTAACCAATTATTTTTTGCTTTTTATTTAGAAAGGAAACTATTGGACCTTAGTGATATCCATACATCTTAGGTGAAGGTACCTCACCAAGCATCATAAGACATCTTTCCTAGTATGACCATCTCCATGAATCATAATAATAAAGTCACATAGTAATGATATCCCAGTGAAAAATCTGAATTCATAAAGGAACCCCTACTAAGGTTAGGTTCTCATCTGCGATGTTACAAAAGCGAGCATGGACCATCAGCATCATGGGACACATTTGGCTTGGGGCTACTTCTAAGGGTTTTATCTAAGTGCCTCCCCTGGTCTTCATGCTTTAACCCCTATACAGGGATCTGGACTTTACTGCAGGAGTACCACCAGGCCCCTAACTCTTAAAGTAGTCTCTGATTGTCAGTCAGAGAGTCATGCAGGGGTCAGGTTAGGCAGCTGACGTTGAAAATTGGTAAAAAGGTAGGAGGTCAATCACAGGAAGTCAGGGCAGGCAGAGTTTATTATTCTGATTGTTAGTTCAAGAGTCAAGCAGGGATCACGTTAGGCAGCTGAAGTTCAAAATCGGTAAACAGGCAGAGGTCGGGCACGGGAAGTCAGAATGGAATATGGAAAACCATCACAGGGACTAGCAAGCTACAATACCTATTGCACAGGGGAAGGGCAGTTCCCTCTGGGAAGGAACAGAGACACACCGACAGGCATGGACCACTCGAGCAGGAGATGGGGTAAGTGTTTTGGTGGCTTGCTGACATCCCAGATGGCTCAGATTCCGACACAAAAGCAGGACAAAATACATGCAGCAAAAAGTGCGAGAGCTTCATCATCCCAGCCTTTGTGCACCTATAAAGACCCTTTTAGTTTATATATAGAATTTCTCTCCATCAATACATTATCTATTTTGTATCGTCCTTGAATCCCAGCCTGTATTATACTGCACAGCTGCATTCACAATTCTGCAGGTTTTAGAGCTGAAATCTCTCTGCAGAGAAGCCGATCGGGTGACTGGCATTCTGGAAAGTGCAGTTTTTATGCCAGGCACTGCAAAGTACAGTAGGAAAAACAAAGTGTTATTGTAAATGGAAAGATATTCCACCCGGTAATGAGTAGTGTTGGGCGCGAATATCCGTATCGCAAATTTTAATCGCGAATATCGCCACTTCGAGAATTCGCAAAGATTTAGAATATAGTGCTATATATTCATATTCGTGAATATTCTAGATATTTTTCCATCAGTAACCTCCCTTCTTGCTTGTGGGCCAATGAGAAGGCTGCAATATCTTTGTCTGAGCTTAGCCACATCCCTAGCAACCAATAGGAAAGTTGCCGACCCCTTACTATATAAGAACCTCCCCAGCAGCCGTTTTCTACAGTTTTTTAAAGTTCCGAGAGAGAGAGAGCAGTGACATTGCTGTGATCTGTGCTTTCCACTTATTACATTAGATAGATTGTTAGCTTATATATATATATTATACAGATAGTTAGTGGGAGATAGTCGGTGTAGGTTAGATCGTGATATAGTGTAGCTGATAGGTTCTGCTGTCCATACATACATGCTACAGACATAGTGCTGTGATGTCACAAGTTCACAACCATACTTAGTGCACCAATCAGTAATATGTAGTCAGACCTGCTAAAATGTCAAGTTTCACGTATTGTACCAAAATATGCGCATCATTAATTGCCAATTTGTGCAATCGCAAATATATTGGAGCACTCTATCTGCATATAAAGCTATTGTAATGTTCTGCCGTGCCAACCATTTTCTCCAGTCTCAGGAAACTTCTAGCAGCTTGAAAAATGTAGCAACAGTGACCCATGCTTGTATTACGCACATATTACATTGCTGATTTTCACAATCAAGAAAATAAATCGCAAATGAATATTCGCGAAATATCGCAAATTCAAATATTGCCCCTGCCGCTCACCACTAGTAATGAGCGCCGATCAATGAGTACAGCATGTTAATCAGTATTCGTTACCTGCATCTACACAATTATCATTAGTATGGGGCTGAATGATCACTAATACGATTGTACGTTCCTACAAACGATCATTTTTTATGTGATCACCTGACAAACAAGCATTTGCTAATTATCAGGTGATCAGTGGCATGTTACACAGGGTTCCCGATTAGCCACCCATGGAAAAGAGCCATAAAAGATGAGCCAACTTGTTGTCTGATGACAGCCCTGCAATAATGTCCAGCAGAATTGTGAATGCAGCTCTGCACTATAATACAGCCCGCAGCCACCGAAAAGAAGTTAAGTAATGTATTAGGCAGGGTAATCAACATTTTATACAGAAACCAGAGGCTTAAAAAAGGTTGTCTCACCTGAGACATTGGTGGCTTATGCCACCAATCTCAGATAGTTGTGGGTGCCACCTCTTAGAACCCACAACTATCTCCAGAAAGGGACCCTCGAAGTGAGCGGCTGGCCATCCATCTATTTCTATGGAACTGACGAAAAATAGCTAACTGCTGGCTCGGCTATCTCTGGCAGTCCCATAGAAGTGAGTGGGGCAAAGGCGATCTTGTGCAGTGCACTCTCCATTGATTTCTATGGGACTTCTAAAAATAGCCGAGTGCGCTAGCTCAGCTATTTTCTGAACTCCCATAGAAATTAATGGAGAGCACGCTGTGCATGCATGGTGTGCTCTGCTTCTCTTTCAGGGGCCCATTCTCATTTTTGCAGGCCCCACCCCTGAGACCCACACCTATTGGATATTGGTGGCATATAGTAGTGATATGGGAAGACCCCTTTACCTTGAAGCTTCTGAGCCTCAGTGCAAAATCTGTATAAGGGCTCATGCACACGATCGTATGCATTTTGCGGTCCTCAAAAAAAAAACACGGATGGCATCCGTGTGACGTCCATGTTTGCATCCGTTTTTTCGCAGATCCATTGTAACAATGCCTGTCCTTGTCCGCAAAACGGATAAGAATAGGACATGTTCTATTTTTTTGTGGAACGGACTTGCAGACGTACGGAAATGTAATGCAGACATTACCGTTTTTTTGCGGACCCATTGAAGTGAATGGTTCCGCATAAATGCAGCAAAAAAAATAAAACACGCAACGGACACGGAAAGAAAATACGGTAAAGTGTCTTATAAATCAAACACAACAGAATCATCTGCCCCTACAGCTATCCCCTGTATCTAAGCATTCAGTTGTATCCCAAACTCCGCACCATATAATTTAGATGCAATCTCTTTTACATGCCTAGAAAACAAAGGCAGGGATGTGTTTACAAGCCAAGGGCAGAACACAAAGCAACCATGAAATGACTTGATCATGCCTACAGATGTAGCAGAGCTAGTTTTATAGATCTCTAGGGGTATAGTCGCACGGTCAGGTTTCCCGAGACCTGAATTCAGCAGCGAATTCAAAAAAAGACGAGAAGTTGTGTCTCTCCTTTATACCTTCTCTTCTCTCATGATCCACTCCTGATTTTGGCTTCCAGAAAACCTGACCTGTGCGGCCGGACCTTCAGACTCCACTTAGGTTTACACGCAGTCCCATTCAAAATGTCAGATAACGCATCACAACCAGTGGCGCCAAATGACAAACGTTGATCGTTATATCGTAATGATGTACAATTACACCAACAGACATTTAGGTTTCCTTCTCACATAAATTTTGTTTGACTTTTTTGGGTCTAAAACACTCATGAAATAACATCAGTTTTTTTGTTTAATGTTAAAGTGTTTTAGGCGTTTTTGTGGCTTTTTTTCTATTTTTTTTTACAAATTGCATTTTAGTTTTTAGCGCATGAGTCTTCAAACGGGAAAGTATTTACCCCCCAATTCCATCGTAGATTGCTATAAAAACACCATAGTGTAGACTTACAGCTAACATCTGGAAACAGTGTTTTTAACAAAGAAAAATGCATTGAAAAAAGTCAGCAAAAATAATGCAATAAAACTGGAGTGCTGTAAAAACAAAAAAAACAAAAACGGTGTGAATCCAGCCTAAGGCTCTGTTCACACAATCGATTTTGACACTGTTAAATTCCGTCATGTATTCCATGGTAGAAACTATGCCGTTTTTTTTTCAGTACCGCAGACCCGCTCAAGGTTTAGCCCCGATTATGTGGAACTAAACAGTGAATGGACACTGGCCACAGCTTCTAGAGGCGTTTGTCTGGACCCCGCACCGATAAAGGCCCGCGGTCACCACTTTCAACTGGCAGCCAACCAAACACAGCACGACCTCCCTTTGAAATCAATACAAGGCCGCTGCTGGCTTTTTGGTCCGTATTCGTATATACAGCAAACTTCGGCACTAAGAGGAAAACAATCCTTTCTTTTAAGCTACATTCAGTGTATGTTGGGAGTTGCCGTTTTCCAGCATCTGGAGAACCATTCATAGAAGCCAAGATTCCTATTTACTTGAGAGATTTTTGCCAATTAAGACGTTCAGAAGTCATAAAAATATTAGTAATGCCCTTAAAATAGCAATCACGCCAGTTCAGGATAGCATAAAGCATAAAGGGGCGGTTACAGTGCAGACGCGGCGCGCCATTAACCCCTTCACTGTAAACAGCGTATACATAATGTGTCTTATAAAACACATTAGTCTGTAATGAAGTGAAACTTTAAGGGCCATTAAACCTAAAGTTAGCAACTTATACAAGTGTAGCCTCCAATATAATTCACACCTACGGATCGAAGAGGTCCTGCAGAATGTCAGTGCTGGAGAGGTGCGATCAAGTCAATCCACTGAAAAACCTTAATGTCGGCCTCGATCCAGTCTGACATGGCTGATAATGGGGAACAATAGCTGTAAATCAAATGATGCACCAGACGTGGAGAGAAGATTTGACTGCAGTGGGTTACGCAGAAACGAGGGCTACGTCTGCCAGGACACCCTATTAAAATGACCGAGCGTGGTGGCTCAGTGGTTAGCACCGCTGCCTTGCAGCGCTGGGGTCCTAGGTGCCAAACCAAGGACAACGTCTGCATGGGGTTTGTACGATCTCCAGGTGTTGTGTGGGTTTCCTCCGGATACTCCGATTCCCTCCCACACTCCATAGACATACTGATAGGGAACTTAGATCGTGAGCCCCATTGGAGACAGCGTGTAATGGTAACGCGCCGCAGAATATGTTGGCGCTATATAAGCAAGTTAAAAAAAAAAAATAATATATGCATCAATATATAGTGCAAGACAGGAGTATCATATAGAAGCTTTGCTGCCAATAGACACTCTCGAATCGCCCAAGCCGAAATAAATATACCGCATTTGTAATGCTAATCCAGCTATGTTGGCGCCATATCCACAGAGAGGAAAAGTATAGGACACGATCCGCAAGTGAATGTGAAGATAAGACAGTCGATAAACGCGTCCTCTGACTTTCTATACGTATGGGTGAAATAAAATAACCTTCAAATATATTAAGCCTATCTAATGTCTCGGCTGCAGTGGTGGGGTTAATTTCATTCTTGTGTCCGTGTAGACCAGGAATGGCCAACCTGCGGCTCTCCAGCTGTTGCAAAACTACAACTCCCAGCATGCCTAGACTGCCTACAGCTATCAGCCCACAGCAGGGCATGGTGGGAACTGTAGTTTTACAACAGCTGGAGGGCCGCAGGTTGGCCAGCCCTGGTGTAGACCTTTGTCCAATACCTTAGAATAGAAACCTGTATGTACTATCCCCCTCTGCAGCACCGTACTTTATTGCATGTACTACTATTTAAAGCTACAGACCCTCAAGTCGGTAAGTGTAAAAGATTTTACCTGCACTGTGAAGGGTTGACAAGCCTTGTGACATTCTGACCTTGGTCTAGTTAGCCTTTCTATGGTCTTGCGTACAGTGGTGGTGGGGCTGTCTTCATACTTTGCCCATGTAGACATTTGTCCATATATATATATATGTTGCATTACATGTACTACTATTTAAAGCTACAGTCCTTTAAATCAGTAACAATTAATTAATTGGAATTAGATTTTACCTGCGCTGTGAGGGTCTTCAAGCCTTGTAAGATTCTGACCTTGGTCTAGTTAGCCTATCTATGGACTTGCCTGAAGAGGTGGTGGGGTTGTCTTCATACATCGCCCATGTAGACATTTGTCCATAAGTATATGTCTATATGCATATATTGCATTACATGTACTACTATTTAAAGCTACAATCCTTTAAATCAGTAACAATGAATTGATTAGAATTAGATTTTACCTGTGCTGTGAAGGTTTACAAGCCTTGTAAGATTCTGACCGTGGTCTTCTTAAACAATCCCTGTCCGGGCGTGCCTGTGATTGCTGTCTCCAGAGCTGTCAGGTAGACGTGACTCAGGTTTTACCTGTGTGAGCTCTGACTGAAGATGTGCTCTACTGAAAACAGCCAAGCCCATGCCTAGGAGGAGCTGAATGTGCCGTGCCCTTTAGGGAACCAAACAGGTTTGTCCTCCAAATTCCTCCGTCCTCATCTTTCTCTTTTACTAAGTGGGCATAGCTGCCACATTCTTCACATTCTCGTCAAAGGCGTCATCACTGACCAAGTATCCTGGAAACAAGACACCCAGCATTTTCTTTTTTTTGTTTGGTCATTCACCATCCATGGTCACGTTGAAATATTTTACCATTGAACTGTTCACTTGTTGACACCTACAGATTTTTCCACCACAAACCAGTTTAACAGCTTCGAGGAGCAGAAGACAAATGTGGGGAAGGTGGAGATATTCTTTGTGGGAAGGTATTGTGGCAACAGTGGTGACAAATATATAAAAAGTTTCATCCCTCACCGTTCACCTGATTTGGATGTAAATACCCTCAAATTAAAGCTGACGGTCTGCAGTCAAAGCACATCTTGTTTGTTTCGTTCAAATCCATTGTGGTGGTGTATAGAGCCAAAAATGTTAGAATTGTGTCGATGTCTCAATATTTATGGACCTGACTGTATGTCCTTTCTCAGGAGGACATGTCCTTTCGGTGCAGTTCTCTCCCTGCAACTGTCACAGCTTCTAACAGATATGGCAGGTGGTAGTTGAGGGAGGATGCTGAGCATGTGTGACCACCTCAGAAGGTGGACATGCACGTACCATACAGACTAAACAGTAGGGGTTCGCCATTAAAATAAATTTAAGGGAATTTGTCACCGGTTTAAACAAAAAAAAAAAAAAGTCAATTGTAGTGGTGGTGGGGGCTTGGAGGGTTAAAAAATCCAGAAGCTCATGAATATCATGCGCTGGAACTGTTAGAACCTTGCAGCATAAAACTGGTGACAGATTCCTTTGAAAGAAAATCTCACAAGGGGAACATTTTTGCAACAGAAGTTAAATTAGAAAAGTAACTAGTGTTTCAGGCTGAATGATATTAAAGGGGTTGTCCAGGATTTTGAAATTGATGGCCTACCTCAAAATAGGTTAGCAATATCTGATCGGTGAGCGCTACCTCGCAGCTTACCAAGCACAGTGCCGTCCATTGTATAGTGGCCAAGCTTGGTACTGCAGCCCAGCCCATTTCACTTGAATGGGACTGTGCTGCACCTAGGCCATGTGACCAATGAATATGAGGTCACTGACCTAGGAAAAGACTGAAGCGATCACTGGATTGCTGTGGCCTTTTCAAACAGCCGATCGGCGGGGCTGCCGGGAGTTGGACCCTCACTGGGCCATGACAAAGACTTGTTAAAAAGGAGTTTTTTTTTCCCTTGCCATGTCCCTTGTTAAAAAGTCAGACTTTCAAAAAGGTTGCGGTAGCGAGATGGTTCTCTTTCTCTGAGAGATACCTCTTTGCATAACACCAAAGGTGAAATCCTTGGCAAAAATCCACCACAAATATGCCACAGCAATTCACAGCATGTCTTAAGTTTTTTTTTTTTAACCCCTTCATTTACATCGTATGGTCAATTACTGCTACAACTACTCCACCCATGATCTTGGCCTGAAAGAAAATGTGTCACCAAAACTTTTATCTGCCAGTAACATCTCCTTTTTTACTAATCTGTTTTTACTTTCTGATTATAGATTTTTTAAATTCTCTTTCCTGCACATGATTATGGGGGGCAGCCATCTTGCCCGAGCTGTTTTTAACAGCATTTACAAATCATTTAAAAAATTGCTTTACGGCAGCCACATGGTCCATAGACACAATGGTCAGGAGGAGACCTCATTAGCTTCTATGGGAGAGTTTTCTAGGCATGACCTCTGTGACCTGTGCAGAGGTCATTGTACAAGAAAGGAATAAGGGTCCATTCACACGTCCGCAAGTGTTTTGCGGTCCGCAAATTGCGGATCCGCAAAACACAGACACCGGCCATGTGCGTTCCGCATTTTGTGGACGGCACATGGCCGGCACTTTAAATAGAAATGCCTTTCCTTGTCTGTGTCTTCTAACAAGAATAGGACATGTTCTATTTTTTTGCGGAACGGAAGTGCGGATGCAGACAGCACACTGTGTGCTGTCCGCATCTTTTGCGGCCCCGTTGAAAATGAATGGGTCTGGATCCGTTCCGCAACATTGGGTGATATCACAGAGGTGATATCATTACAGGTAGGATTAGAAAGACAGATAAGCAGGTAACTGCAGTAAAGTGATCTGTACAGACCAAGAAGCGACGCCTATTATTAGACTTAGTGGCCAGTGCGAAAATTGCAGGAATTTATGGTTTTGTTTAAATATAGATATTTAAATGGAAAATTAAAAATAGCAGCCATAAATTCCTTAAAAATTATGTTAAACATAAAAATGTAATTTAACCCCTTAACGCCCATGTACGGTGCAACCGGATGTGACTTAACGCCCAGTACGGCGCACTGATCGGGTGGGTGCAGGAGCTGCGCCTGCCCAATCCGCGGCAGTCACTGATAGCCGGACCCATGCTGTATGCGCCAACATCGGTTAAATCACAGATGCCGGCGCATTAACCCTTACACTGCCGCGGTCAGCGCTGACCGCGGCACGTGCGGGCTTCAGACGTGTGCTGCTGTGACGGGGACCCGATGGCAGCCCGATGCCTTCCTTAGGCATCGTGGCTGCCTTCTGGGAGAGCCTGTGAGATCCAGCCCTCTGGATCTCACAGACAAGCAGGCTGAAGTGTATTACAGTGCGTAATACACTTACAGCCAATGCATCACAATACAGAAGTATTGTAATGAAAAAGGGGGTCAGTCAGCACATCCCAATGCGCAGGGGCACGTTGCTATGGCTGAGAACAACACTATAAAACAAAACATGCAATGCAACAGCTCACTGCAAACCAAATAAAGTACAAAAATGCATAATAATTGCTAATGCTATACTAATAAGTTAGAGATGCTTGGCAAATCATTTTGTACAAAATTATTTGAGCCCGTCTGCCGCACGTCAAGGCGATCTCTGTAAGATGGGTTCCTAACACTAAATTCTACCTGTTATGTGCCATGACGGCCACCTTACAATTCAGGGAATTTAGTGCTAGGAACCAGTCTTACAGAGATCGCCTTGACGTGCGGCAGACGGGCTCAAATAATTTTGTACAAAATGATTTGCCAAGCATCTCTAATTTATAAGTATAGCACTAGCAACTATTATGCATTTTTGTACTTTATTTGGTTTGCAGTTGCTTTGCATGTTTTGTTTTACAGAAGTATTGTAATGCATTGTAAAAAAGGATCAGACCCTCAGAAGTTGTGAAAAAAAAAAAATGAAAAAAAAAATGACGTTTTACAATTTTTTTTTTTAAAAAGCATCCTTTTCCCAAAATAAAGTGAAAAATAGGGAAAAAAGAAAGGTAGACATATTATGTATTGCCGCGTCCGTATCGACTGGCTCTATAAAAATATCACATGACCTAACCCCTCAGGTGAACACCGTCAAAAAAAATGTAATAAAAACTGTGCTAAAATAAAAAAAATTTGGTCACCTTACATCACTAAAAGTGCAACACTGGGGACACTAAAACAACATTTTTTTTGTTTCAAAAATGAAATTTTTTTACTTAATTTTACCACTGTCATGAAGTACAATATGTGACGAGAAAAAAAAATCTCAGAATGGCCTGGATAAGTAAAAGCGTTTTAAAGTTATTACCACATAAAGTGACACGTCAGATTTGCTAAAACACAGTCAGTATTTGATCAGTGATTGAGCCAAAACCAGGTGTGGGTCAAAAACACAGAAGAGGTGGAAATCTTTCCATTATACCTTATTTCTGTGTAGCCTCCATTCCCGGTTTTGGCTCACAATCACTGATGGAAATCACTGACAAAACACTGACTGGGAGAAAGCGGCCTATGGCTGGATGAAGCGGCTGCAACCCGACCCACAGCGGCCAATGATCAAATTATTACGCAGGTCAACAGAAGTGTTACCTTCAAATTTTTGCAGGCACTGTCCAATGCGGGTGGATGGAATTGTGACCACCTTGTGGAAACCCAGTCTTAGGGGGCATTCACTGCATCCATTTTGCGGCCCATAAAACATGGATATTGGCCATGTGCAGTCTGCATTTTACGGATCAGCACGTCCCGCCCCTTTGTTAGGAATGCCTATTCTTGTCTATAAAAAGGAGAAGAATAGAACAATTTTTTTTTGCAGGGGGCAGAACGGACTTATGGATAGCACATGGTGTGCTGTCCGCATCTTTTACGGCCCCATTAGAATGAATGGGTCCTCATCCAATCCCCAAAATATGCAGATCGGATGTGGACCGAAAATACGTTCATGTGAACACCCCCTTACAGTGACGGAATGATTTCATATTGTTACTGCTAGTCATGACAAGCAGATAACAGTCATATGTAATATCACGTTTTCAGTGACAGTCTAGCATTGAGTTTCTGAATTAAAAAAAAAAAAAAAAAAAAAGTCATAAAAAAAAAGTGATGACGCACAAACTGCTTCGGGGCAATATTTTTAGATTTTTTTTTTACACTGTTTAATAGTAAATTCCCTTACAATATTTGGGAATGTTATAATTCAATATGAACATTTACAGTTAAAAATTACTGGAAGGAACAAAACCTGCATTGAAAACATGTGCATAACTTAAAGGCTGAGGTCCATTTATGAAGATCTGTGGTGCTGCCCATAGTAACCAATTTAAAGGAATTTTTTATTTCTCCTCTGTGTTATGGGAATTTTTGCTTTCCCCCCCAAGAACTTTATATTTAGAGATGAGCGAATCAATCCGTTCATCAAACAGAGTTTTTGATCAGCGATGGGCTGTCCCCGCTCTGAAGAGGTATCTCCCCCCCCCCCCACACTTCATTGACAGCTCCAGACATCTCACGCTTGCGCTGCTGTTGGGTAGCGGCGCAAGCGCAGGGGCTCTGCTGCTCCTGCTGGTGCAGCAACTGTGCCTGCAACTCTACATTTTCGGGCAGCGGTGCATGTATAATTGAGCTTGTGCCGCTACTTGGAGCAGCGGCGTAGGTGTGAGATTGTCAGGGTTGGGCGAGAGACAGCCTCTTCAGCAGCAGGGATAGCCCCTAGCAGCTCAATAACTCTGTCTGAATGGCTCATCTTTATTCATTTTTGATACATGGTTCCCCCAGGTATTCCTAAAAATGGCAAGACAGACCCATAAAAGGTCAATGGAGGGTCTTCTTCAGCTTTGGTTACTAATGGCAGCATCACCAATTCTTGAAATTACTTGTAGACAATTACTTTTACATAAATGTTCTCACTGTGACGTCTTCCAAGCCCCTTAACTTCCCCTCCTCAAGTGTGGATAACTCTGGACAGTCTTCTCTATAGCTTTGTCAAGGCTGACCACTGGCTTGTAGCCCATGTCCTTCTTGGCTCGCTCACAGCTGTAATAGTGGTAAGTACCAGCCAGGGCAACTCTCATAGGTGTAAAAGTCGGATTAATTGTGACTATGGGACTCAGAATGAACACCAAGAAAGAGAGGAAGAGAGCAAGGTAATACGCCAACCAAAAGGGGATCTTGTACTTGGGTGCTTCATAATCCAGGCCAACCAAGACCCGGGAGATGAAAGTCCAGAAGGGAATGGGCTCGTCATTTGTGATGTGGTATGCCTAAAAAAAAAAAAAAAAAAAAAAAAAACACATCACTAAGGAAAAATGTGGGTGATTCAGTCAGCACAACCCTGCAGGTGCACATCGCTATGGCGAAATACATATACAAACGCAAAATACAAATGCAATAGCACTCTGCAACCAGCATTCTGCCCTGCCTCCATGCTGGATGAGACATTGGTGTACATTTTGGCCAAAGCGTAATAAGCCACTCACCACGTCAAGGTCGCCTCTATGCAGTGGTCCCTAACACTAGTTCCTACCTGTTTATGGGCCAGGATATTGGAGGCGTGGCGATCTCCATGCAGTCATGCACACCTGACCAGTCAATCTGTCCTGGAGGCTGGTTTTAAAGTCAGTATAAAACTGAGTCTGCTTGTATAGCACCTACCAGTAGCCATTTGGCTCCAGGAGAAGTATATAGTGGGCTCAGCATGCATGTTGGTACTTGCATCCCTGGATCAGATGAAAGCTGTAATGGCACCGGACGGGGTTAAAAGCAGAGTGTGCTTGGCGTGCATGCTGCACCTGCATTCCCTGGACTTTGTGTGGCTGTCATGGCCCATAAACAGGTAGGAACTAGTGTTAGGGACCACTCCATAGAGGCGACCTTGACGTGGTGAGTGGCTTATTACGCTATGGCCAAAATGTACACCAATGCCTCATCCAGCATAGAGGCAGGGCAGAATGCTGGTTGCGAGCAAATGGATTGCACTATTTCAGGTTAAATCAATTTGCGACCACGAAGCACGAGGAAATTTGGCTTCGCGGCAAATCGATTTTATCGTGAAATTCTTCTTTGATTTGCTTAACACTAGTCATCAATATCTGATTGGTGGGGGTCCAACACCTGGCACCCTGATGATCAGCTTACCAAGCACAGCGATCTGCATTGTATATTGGCTGTGCTTGGTATTGCATCCCAGGACACGTAACTGGTCTAGAAAGAGTTTTGCGTCCCGGCCTCTACAATCACAGGCAGGGGGGTGCCAGGAGTCGGAAACCCACAAGCTAGATATTGAACTCCCAGAAAACCCCTTTAAAGGCTGTTGACACCTTTAAGGACACCGTTTTATTATTGCATTCTATTCATTTTGGGTTAACAGCAATTTTTCAATTGGTCTTTACTAAAAGTTTTTAACAGTTTTTTTCTATAGCTTTTACTTCCAGTTCATCTGCAGAGCGTTGCTTCCTCCTTCACATCGAATCCGTCAACACCTGGGACCTCCACCGATTCGCTATTTAAGAAGGTACCGACGCTCGCAGTTTTGCCTTGCCCATGTGACGTCACGTACATCTGTCACGTGGCTTAGGCGCAGCTCTGTCCCATAGACGTTAATGGGGCTGAGCTTCGATACCAAGTACAACCGCTATACAATGTACGGCACTGTGTTTGGCGAGTGAGAGAAGGCCCTGGCGCGACTGCGAGCACCAGTGCCTTCTCAAACAGCTGATTGGCGGAGGTCCTGGGCGTCAGACCGCCACCGATCAGATACTGATGATGACCTATCCAGAGGATAGGTCATCAGTACAGATGAGCGAATTTCATATTTTGAAATTCATTCACGCTTTGTTTGGTGGTAAAAGCAGAATTGCGTTATGGATTCTGTTACCACAGACCATAACGCTTATTCTATGACGGAGGCATTCCGTTATTCATTCCGTCATAATAGAAGTCTATGGGCTGCAAAACTGATCCGTCCCGTTTCCATTATGCAGGCCATAGACTTCTATTATGACGGAATGAATAACGGAATGCCTCTAAAGGCATTCTGTTAAGTATTCCGCCATAGAATTGTGTTAGGGTCCGTAGTAACGGAATCCTTAACGCAATTCTGCTTTTACCACCAAACGAAGCGTGAACGAATTTCAAAACATGAAATTCGCTCATCTCTAGTCATCAGTATAAAAATCTAGAAAACCCCTTTAATAGCGTTGATCCTGCTGCCATGTTATTTAACTACAGTAGAGTGCATACAAGGCACAACAATGTGTGTAGCGGAGTTCACCTCAGTTAAGGCCTCATGCACACGACCGTGCCGCGTTTTGCGCCAATAATAGGAATGCCTATTCTTGCCCGCAAAACGGATAAGAATAGGACGTTCCTTTTTCTTTTTTGCGGGGCCACAGAACGGAGCAACTGATGCGGACAGCACACGGAGCCCCATTGAAGTGAATGGGTCTGCATCTGAGCCACACAAAATGGGGCTTGGATGCAGACCCAAACAACGTTCGTGTGCATGAGGCCTTATGGTGATATATGGACTTACACAGGACTGCAAGTCAGAGTCAACACAATATACTAAACTTGCAGCTCAAGAGCCGTTGGTGACAAATTCAGCTCTGCTGCATCCGTACAACCTGTATGCACCGCACTACACATATAGAATACTCCCTAAAGCCAAATTTAAGCGTAAAACACAATGAAAAAGCAAGTATACCTTTCCACAAAGAGGAGAGTCCTTCTGTAGGTATTCAGCCGCCAAGATATGTCCGTGTACCACATTTTCCACATACGTGAAATCCACCAAATTCTTCCCGTTTCTAGAAGGACATACAAAGTTATAAAAAGAAAAAGGTACAGCTTGAAGAGGATCCTAAATGTACCAAAATAATCACAAAAATCTTCTTCATTTATCAAAATGGTCTCATAAAAACTGGCCTTGTTGCCCAAAGCAACCAATTACAGTGCAGCTTCTATTTTTCCAAAGCAGTTTTAGAAATGAAAGCCGCGCTCTGATTGGTTGCTATGAAAGACAAGGCCTAAATGAGGCCCAGGGTAGGAAAGGATAACGATAGCGGTAGCAGACATCACCACTTACCCTATCATGACTTTCATTTTGCCCCTTTTTGCGGTATCCACCATTATAGGAACAAGCTGTGGGTCTCTTGGGCCAAATATGCCATGAGGGCGAATAGCCACCGTCATGAAGTTATTTGCTGGGTCATTTGATCCTAAAACCTCCTGCAAAAGATTATACCAATATGGTTATGGTCTGCGGCAAAAATTTTCATATTTACCAACCTATTTACCAACATTTATGTTCGATGCCGGCGGATTAACCCTTTCACAGGCCGCGGTCAGCGCTGACCACGGCACGTGCAGGGTTTACAGAGGGAGGGGGATCCCTCTGATTCCATCGGCTTCCGCGCTGCGCTGGCAGGGGGCCGACGATTGCCATGGCAGCCCGATACCTTACACAGGCATCGGAGCCTGCCAGCTACGGAAGCCCGGGAGATCCAGCCGGCAGGGTCTCCTAGGCAACTGTCAGCGTCTTACTGTGTAAGATGCTGACAGTTCAATTCAGTACAATACATAATGTATTGTACTGAATTGAAACAGGGATAAAACCCTGAAAACGTGAAGTCCCACAGTGGGAGAAACATAAAAAGAAAAAAAAAAGTGAAAAAAAAAAAAGGTGTTTGTTTCTTATAATAAAAAAATTAAAGTTTCAAGAAAGCGCCCCCCTTTTTTCAAAAGAAAGTAAAAAAAAAAAATTTTTTTTAAATGTTTAATTTAAAGACTCTGAGTAAGTAAATTGTACAGGTGAATATAACAAAGTATGTAATATAACTTAGCGGAGACATTTCCTATTGCTCAAAAGGGTTTTCCAAGAGTTTTTTTTTACTAATGACCTATCCTCTGGTCATCCGTGTCTGATTGGTGGGGTTCAGACACCCAGAACCCCTATCGATCGGCTGTTTGAAAACGCACAGGCGTTCACAGTAGGGCCACGGCCTTCTCCAGCTTTTTCTAGGCAATGTGACGTCATCCCCCTAGAGGTTAATGGGGCTGAGCTGATATACAAAGTACAGCCGCTATACAATGTACAGCGCTGTGCTTGGTAAGCTGTGAGAAGGCCGCGACACTACTGTGAGCACTGCTGCCTTTTCAAACAGCTGATTGGCGGGGGTCCCAGGTGTCGTACCCCCACTAATTAGATACTGATAACCAATCTAGAGGTAAAAAAAATAAAAAAAAAAAACTCTCCGAAAAAACCCTTTAAAGTGCACCTTTTTTATTTTAGGTGATTTTTCAGGATAATTATGACTTGTATCTGGCATTTTTACCAGTTTACTCCTCCTCGGTCCATATCTCTAATATCTACGTCTCAGTCTAGTATAAAAAAAAAATAGCATATCCCGGTATCACATCGATCCAGGTACAAAAGTATCGATTGAATATCTGAAAATTGGATACCCGGTGCAACCCTAGTGGAGACTAGCAGCTATGATGTCTTCCATATAGTGTACATGGAGAAAATGGTAGGATCGGTGTCCTAACTCACTCAGAGCCACATAGGACACGATAAAGAAGAACTGAACCGTATTAACATGAATAAAGCACTTGAGGGAGATAGACAATCAGCTGCTGCAACCTCTCTGCTTATAAATCACTGCAGCTCACTCCTTCCAACACGGGTAGCACTGACTGGATAGTGTTTGGCTGTACAGGGACACCCCCCTCCAACTGGTAACACCGCTCTGTACCCTTACTGCAAACTGATAGCAATTTATTCAAAATAGAGAAATGCCACAAGAATAGATGCCCCAGAATTATTACATGGGGAGTGCAAGTAGTTACTAAAACAGACATGTCAGGAGAGGGGACAGGTCCTCTTTAAAATGCGACAATGTGCGGCAAAAAATGTACCAACATTTTGTTGCACAATGCTGGTGTAAAGTAATCCAGTTAATAGGTGGCATAAATATAGACTAGACCAGGCATGCTTAACCTGCGGCCCTCCAGCTGTTGTAAAACTACAACTCCCACAATGCCTTGCTGTATGCTGATAGCTATAGACTGTTCGGGCATGCTGGGAGTTGTAGTTTTGCATCAGCTGGAGGGCTGCAGGTTGAGCATGCCTGGACTAGACGGTATAAGGATGCACCAGATTTATCATCCAGCTTCAGCTACTTTGATAAATTTAGCCCATTTTGTGTCTAAAAATTTGACAGAATTAGGCTATTTTCACACTAGCGTTTTGGCTGGATCCGGCAGGGGTCAGCAAAAACGCTTCCGTTAATAATACAACCGTCTGCATCCATTAGGAACGGATCCGGTTGTATTATCTTTAACATTGCCAAGACGGATCCGTCATGAACTCTATTGAAAGTCAATGGAGGACGGATCCGTTTTCTATTGTGTCAGAGAAAACGGATCCGTCCCCATTGACTTGCATTGTGGGTCATGACGGATTTGTCTTGCTCCGCATCCCAGGACGGAAAGAAAACCGCAGCACTCTGGTATGAGAACGGAACGGAATGCATTCTGGAGCGCTCCGTTCTGTTCATTTACATTGTGTCCCCATGACAATGAATGGGGACAAAATGGAAGTGTTTTTTTCCCCCGGTATTGAGACCCCATGACGAATCTCAATACCGGAAAATATTAACGCTAGTGTGAAAGTAGATTTAGTAAATCTTTTTACTATGTGTCATTATATTGTGCTGCCAGGCTAAATGATGGAAACTTGATGGACACAGTTAGAGTCAATGGGGTCTGCTGGGTGATGTTTGTGTCCGTGTCATACGACGGGTCTGGCATTTTTGTTATTTTTGTTCTTCAGCTCCTAGAACGGAGTAGAACAATTGGAATATAAGAACTGATTTGAATTCGGCCTTAACTGGGGGGAAAAAAACAAAACTGTAAGTAATTCATTAGAAAAAGGGGTCTGCTTTTACTTCCCAGAAACAGTGCCACTCTTTGGCTGCGCCTGGTATTGCAGTGCAATCATAGTCACTTGAATGCTTTGCCAGGTATATCAGATTTACGTTTTTCCCCTGTACTGGGCAATATTGCCCAGGGCTATGTTAGGTGATGGGGCTGGGCCCCCTTCAGTACAAGCAGGGGGTTTAGAAGTGGTGTTCTCAAAGCAATAATGAAAACCCCCTTTCGCCCCTACATGAAGATTGTAAAAGCAGTTTTACCTTTTCTTGCAATATCTTGGTCTCTGTATAATAGTCAATGGGGTTTTGGGCATAAGGAAGGTCCTCGCTTCCATTCTCGATGTCCTTGCCTTCAAATACAACGCTGGCGCTGCTGGTCAACACCAGTTTCTAGACATAAAAGCAAAGACGGGTCAATGCCATCAAGTTCAATGTTCTCTAAAGTTACTACGGTTTTATGTTGCAGAAAAGAATACATTTTGCCGAGATTGGTCACGTACAAAACAGCCTATACAGTGGTCCCTATGCCACCTGCATTTCCATCGCTGGAAGCCCTAGGCTTGATCTATAATGATATTTTCTCATATTTTTCCACAGTTGCGCCTGTGATATAAAAGGATAGAAATGTAAAGTAACAGTCAATTATTCTATATGCACATCGCCACCAAAAAGTCACTTTTTGCAGTGTACCTTCCTATCTTATCGCTATGATATGCCCTTACTTAATGACCGGCGGTCTGACCTCTGGGGCCTCCACCAGCCCTGAGGGGGCTCTGCACTGCCTTCTAAGTTTTTATGCAGGAAAAAAAAAAAAAAAAAAAAAACACGCAGAAACCTTTTTGCAATTCCCTTTATTTTTAGAATCGGCAGATATCCCAAATGTTGGATGATTACCGATCATGAAGTGAAGGAATACCCCTTTAACCCCATCACCATCAAGCAAATTTTACCTATTTGATAAACACACATAAAACAGGAATTAAAAAAATAATATATAAATAAATACCCTATTATACCCCAGTACCCGCATATTTTGAAAGCAGATATCTGCCACATTGCGAAAAAGCCACCGGGCCCTTCACACTCACGAGGGCGCCTTCAGTCAACGATGTCATTTTTGCAAGAAAGGAATAAAAAATAAATAAAAAAAGCACAATATGCGCAGAGGTCATACACACAACGGTGTCCATTTTGCGGGCTGCAAAGTACGGATGCGTTTTGTGTGCCGTCCGCACTTTTTTTTTTCGCAGACCCATTTACTTCAGGAGGTCCGTAGTACGCATTTTGTGAAGATATTCTATCTTTTTGTGGAACAGACATATGGATGCAGAAAGCACAATGGATCGTGCAGATGTCACTTCCGCAAAAAGATAGAACGTGTCCTATACTTGGCTGCAAAACACAGACCATGGACTCATTGAAGTCGATGGGTCCGCCAACCACGTGGATGCAACACGGGCCACAGCTGTATCTGGTGGACGGCATTATGCAGATATCTTCACATATTCTCCTAAATATACTACACGTTGCTGCCATTCAGAAGCCAGTAAACATTTCGGTTGATAAGGGCTTTAAGAAAAAAAAAACAAAAAAAACCTCCTAAACGGGTGGCACATAACTTCTCTCACTGGTAAGAGGTTCCTGTCCTCCTTTCCTATCATATCAAGCAATTGAATTCCTTACTATAGAAGCGTAGGATCTCCACTGGCTTGTGTGGTAAGACACTCTAAAGAGACTCACAGCCGTGGTTCAACGGTTCAACGTGCAGAGACATGCCACGTACGAGAACATGACAGCACTGTCCCAGAAACTGACACACTGAAACAGAAAACAGATCTGGAGCACATTAATCATCCGGATGTCTTTTTTTATTTGCACACATAATTGACTGTGTTCTGCAGTGTCAAAGTAAGCAGATAATCTCCATTTAGTAGTGGCTTGCAACACACTGCCCTGCCTTCTGCTCTTAATCACCCCCCACACCTCGACATGTCACTTCAGATGGGAACTCCCAGCCGCCTCCACCCCGAGGTGGCAGCTATTCAGACAAGTAGGAAAAACTCCTGTGTGATCCGGAAACACATTGGATTATGTATCCACACAAATAATCCTGCCACAAACTCAGCTCTGCTACATTACTACATTCTTTGGACCATAATTGTTGGTACCATTCAGGTAAAGTGTTGACTTCCTGTAGAAATCCGCACCAGGGACGGGTGGAGGTGGGGGCCGTAAGCCAGAATCCGAAAATTGTGCACACATAGGGCTGGCTGGGATCTGTGAGTTGACTGCACAAGTCCTTAAAGGGGTTGCGTCACTAAACATATTCTACATTTTTCAAACCATCACCTGGATCTGAATACTTCTGTAATTGCATGTAATAAAAAAAAATTGTATAGCCAGTGAGCTATTCAATAAAATGTATCTGTACAGCGCCACCTGCTGTTTGTTCCTTTCCTTATTTTTTTGTCTGTCTCACTGAGCTGGTTAAACATGGTCAGTTTAAATCTTGTATATATGTTCTGTTAGAAGCTGTGGCAGTTACAGGGAGAGTCCTGCAGCAGGAAGGACACGCCGCCCTTAGCTGCAGCAGGAAGGACACGCCGCCCTTAGCTGCAGCAGGAAGGACACGCCCCTCCCGTTAGCTGCAGCAGGAAGACACGCCCCTCCCCGTTAGCTGCAGCAGGAAGGACGTGCCCATCCCCGTTAGCTGCAGCAGGAAGGACGTGCCCCTCCCCAGTTAGCTGCAGCAGGAAGGACGTGCCCCTCCCCGTTAGCTGCAGCAGGAAGGACGTGCCCCTCCCCGTTAGCTGCAGCAGGAAGGACGTGCCCCTCCCCCGTTAGCTGCAGCAGGAAGGACGTGCCCCTCCCCCGTTAGCTGCAGCAGGAAGGACGTGCCCCTCCCCCGTTAGCTGCAGCAGGAAGGACGTGCCCCTCCCCCGTTAGCTGCAGCAGCAGGACGTGCCCCCCCCCTTAGCTGCAGCAGCAGGGACATGCCCCCCCTTAGCTGCAGCAGCAGGACATGCCCCCCCTTAGCTGCTGCAGCAGGGACATGCCCCCCCTTAGCTGCAGCAGCAGGGACATGCCCCCCCCTTAGCTGCAGCAGCAGGGACATGCCCCCCCCTTAGCTGCAGCAGAAGGACATGCCCCCCCTTAGCTGCAGCAGAAGGGACGATGCCCCCCCCTTAGCTGCAGCAGCAGGGACATGCCCCCCCCTTAGCTGCAGCAGCGGGACATGCCCCCCCTTAGCTGCAGCAGGCAGGGACATGCCCCCCCCCTTAGCTGCAGCAGCAGGGACATGCCCCCCCCTTAGCTGCAGCAGCAGCTGCAGACATGCCCCCCCCTTAGCTGCAGCAGCAGGCACAGGCCCCGCCCCCCCCTTAGCCCCACCTGCAGCAGCAGAGGAAGGACATGCCCCCCCCCCCTTAGCTGCAGCAGGAAGGACATGCCACCTGAGCTGCCAGGCTGAACGTAATCTAGCAGAGCAATTGGAGCAGTGGATGTGGAGATCTCTGGATCCATGTGAGGTACAGGGCTGCTTCTAGCTTTGATATAAAGAGCTTTTCATGTACTATATGATGTCTGATCTTCGATTTTTTTACATCAATCATAACCCTACCTCCTTAAAGGGGTAATCCCATGAAAAGTATTACTATGCAACAAATATTTGATTTCATTGCATCTGAAATGAAGTATTATTGCAATATACATGCAAAGAAAAATAGTAGCTTTTTAACGTATACTACATTTGCCTCTCTGGTAGCGCCCCCTGCTGTTTCTCCTGTGACTGAAATGCTGGTCCTCCAGGTCCTGCATTCAGTGGCGGACTAACATGCTCACTTTCTTCCCTGCGCCCAGTGCCAGCATGGTGAAGGGACCCCAAAGTGAAGTGGCTCAGACATCTTTTATTCAATTGTCGCTAGTTCTAAATTCATAGAAATGTACAGCGATATCTGTTTAGAAGGTGGACAAGGAAATTGGGGGCGTGGGGCAGGGGAACAGTGCACAGCATAGGGCTATTTAGTAGTGGAATCCATGGACTGTGTGTAGGGGAGGACTGCAATGCATCCTGGGAGATGTAGATGCTTGCTGATGGTGACGCAGGATGAGCTGCTGCCCACCCACAGAAAGTGAGGAGATGAGCTGCTGCCCACCCACAGAAAGTGAGGAGAGTGAGGAGATGAGCTGCTGCCCACCCACAGAAAGTGAGGCGATGAGCTGCAGATGGGTGAGTAAAGAAGCTAAAATGGTAAACTGGAGAGAGGCGGCTTTTGCATTGATATAGTTAAAATAACTGCAGATTTTTTATTATTTTTTATTCATGAGATAACTGCTTGCATTTATCATGTAGACAGAGTTAATACAAGGCACTTACTAATGTATTGTGATTGTCCATATTGCCTCCTTTGCTGGCTGGATTCATTTTTTCATCACATTATACACGGCTCGTTTCCATGGTTACGACCACCCTGCAATCCATCAGTGGTGGTCGTGCTTGCACACTACGAGGAAAAAGCACCATCCTATGTGAACGCCAACAGTCCTGGCCACCAGAGAGGCCGACACTTTTTCCTATTATGTGCAAGCACGACCACCACTGCTGGATTGCAGGGTAGTCGTAACCATGGAAACTAACAGTGTATAATGTGATGGAAAAATGAATCCAGCCAGCAAAGGAGGCAATATGGACAATCACAATACATTAGTAAGTGCCTTGTATTAACTTTCTCTTTATGATAAATGCCACTTGCTGAAGTGAGACGATCCCTTTAAGGGGTTTAGAAACCCCACTTTTACATGCCCTGCTGTTCTGGCCAGAGTTCTGGGCGTCTTTTGCTCTGGAGGACTTGTCGTGTCCTGTGAACCTGCCTAGTACAGGGACGGAGCTTCTGGAAATCACAGGTGTTGCACAGAACCACACATTTTGCAAGTTGCCATGTACATCTGTTAGTCACAGCAGGGCGTTTTACATGACGCAGTAGTATATGCCATCAGTCTGTGATCGAGAGGGGTCTGACCTGTGGTACCTCCACCAATCGTGATTCAGCGTGGTGGCCCCTTCACTGCACAATGGCGCTCTCAGCCGCCCAGCTCCCATGGGGATAAGACCATGAAGTGCCCCCCTATCAGGAGCCCCAAAGCTCAGGCCTTCACCAAACCCCCAGCAATGTGCCATCACCATGAGCTGGGAATACTCCTTTAAATAGACCACTCCTTGCTATCAGATCTCTAAGGGGATCCGCTTTGGATGTGATCAGATCTAGAGCACTGAGCGGCTTTATGATGGATTATTAGAAATTATCAGGCTGGACATAAACACCCTTTAGCCATAACATTAAAACCTGTACTTGTTTAAGCTGCTATGTCCTGTGTGTACAGACCCCTTTTTATTACCAGTAATTGTTTCCGCAATTTGTGCTACAGTAGATCTTCTGTGGGATTAGACCAGGTGGGCTAGACTTAAAAAAGACTTGGCCACCCAATGACCCCCCCCCCATCGCCAGTTCACCGATTGCCCTTCCTTGTACCATTTTTGTTAAAGGGGTTATCCAAGACTATAAAATGCCCCCCCCCCCCCATCTGGTGTTGGAGACGAGCAGCCAATGGCAGGCGGGGACTAGCCTCCCTATCATAGCGTGTGACACTAGGGAGGCTCGTCCCCGCCACCACCTGCCATTGGCTTCTTCCCCCCCCCCCCCCGACACAGGAGGTGCGGGGACCAGGAGCGGCGCAGGGAACTGGGATGATGGTGTATCCCATGGAGCTGGGAGCCAGGTAAGTAGATTCATTGTGAGGGGCCTGGCATATTGGGGGGGCATTTTATCCTCTTGGATAACCCCTTTAAGTACTGATCACTGTATGCCGAGTACACCCCACACTCCATTTTGGAGATGCCCTGACCCAGTAGCCCAACCAACACAATTTTGACTTTGTCAGAATTTCTCAGATGCCCAACACATCAGTTTCAAGTACCGACTTTTCAGTTGCTGCCTAATATATCCCATCCCTTGACAGGTATCAGTGTCATAAGATGATCAATATTATTCACCCAGTTTTACTGTTATGGTAGTATTACAGCTGAGCCCCATTCACTTTGATGGAGCTGATTTGCAATACCAGACACAACCCATGGACAGGTGTAGTGCTGTTTTCAGAAGAAAGCGGCCATGTTTTTCTAGCCCTGGATAAGCATGCACTGAAGGGATCAGGCAATACGTGTGGTCAGGAGACAGGCAGCGGTCAGGGCAGACGGAGTCTGTACAAATCCATAAAACAAGTGCAAGGTCAGGACAGGCAGCAATGGGGAAATACGGCAGGGAGGCAAAGGGCAGGTCGGGGAGCAGATCAGAATCGATAAACAGGTGTAGGTTTGGTACACGGGCTGACAGAGGCACACTTTCACTAGTGAACTAGCACATTAGGAACCTAAAGCTCAGGCACCCCTCTCTTGGGAAAGGCTCCTTAAGTACCTGCAGGTGTCCAGCCATTGGCTGGCAGAGACTGGAGCAATTGTGCACTGGCCCTTTAAAAGTTGAGAAGCACCTGCACACAAGAGACAGGAAGAGGCTTTGCTGCCTGTGGCCTCCAGCAAGGGACACAGGACTCCAGCGCTGTCCCCGCTAAGGCAAAGCTGACCTAGCGGATCCCAGTCCCTGGCCACCCACCGGGCAAGAGAGGTCATTTCAGATTTTTCAAACCAGTGGACTGCATCGAATACACTCACATATGTGTATGATACTATGCACATGTCCGTCCATGTCTGATATTGTGTATTTCCTGAAGCTCAGGCATCAGCACTCTACCGGGGAAGTTCTTCAGGAGCCAGAGGACGGGGTAAATACCCGTGAGACCAGCATGGGGCTATTCTTGCTTCCCAGCAGATGGAAGATATTATATGATATTATGGGAATAGTAGTAACAACACTATATTAGGGGGTTGCTTTATAAGCAATTACCTTTACTTCTGTCTCATGAATCCACAATTTTTTGTAACTCAAAGTCGTCAAGAGGCGTTCATAAAAACTAATGCAGAGTAACAAAGATCTATTAGAAGTTTCATCATTTCCAGCAGGGTAAAGCAAGGTCAGTGGTGGGCTAGAATCTAGTATAATCAGGGATGGGAAGACTTCACCTTACAGGCTGGGACATGACCGGTAGTTAGGATTACACAATCACTGGCTTATAAATAGTATTAATATTACAGATCACAATTTGAATGCCAGGTGACTCCAGTGTTCAGGTATGTACAGCGGCCATGATGGCAAATGTTATGTAAGCAGTGAAACTGGTCGTATTACATCGAAGAGCTTGTTTATTGCCTGTCGTTTTTACGGCAATGGAAATAGGAGATGCTGACAGGACAGAGAGGACGTCTACACAACCTGCAGCCATGAGAAGCGTGGGACTTAGGCTCCATTCACACGTCCGCAATTCTGTTCCGCATTTTGCAGAACGGTATTGCGGACCCATTCATTTCTATGGGGCCGCACTATGTGCTGCCCCGGATCCGTTCTTCTGGGTCAGCAATTCCGTTCCCGGAAAAAATAGAACATGTCCTATTCTTGTCCGCAATTGCGGACAAGAATAGGCATTTTCTATTAAGTGGCGGCGATGTGCGGTCCGCAAAATGCGGAGCACACATTGCCGGTGGCCGTGTTTTGCGGATCCGCAAAACACTTACGGAAGTGGGAACGGACCCTAAAAAGTGGCAGGGATTTATGACCAGCTAAGGGTACTTTCACACTAGCGTTATTCTTTTCCGGTGTTGAGTTCCGTCCTCGGGGTTCAATACTGGAAAAAAACTGATTAGTTCTATCCTAATGCATTCTGAATGGAGTCATTCCGTTCAGGATGCATCAATTCAGCCCCGCTTACGTTTTTTTGGCCGGAGAAAATACCGCAGCAATGCTGCAGTTTTCTCTCCGGCCAAAAATCCTGAACACTTGCCGGATCCGGCATTAATTTCAATTGAAATGTATTAGTGCCGGATCCGGCATTAAGTGTTCCGCAAAACGGATCCGTGCGCAGACCTTTAAAAAAATGCAAAAAAAATTAAATAAAATACCGCATTCCGTTTTTGCGGATGACACCGGAGAGGACGGATGCGGTATTGTAATGCATTTGTCAGACGGATCCGCATCCGGATCCGCCTGAAAAATGCCATCCGTTTGCGTCTGGATTGCCAGAATCGTCTGCTGCAAGTGTGAAAGTACCCTAGGAGGTGACAACACTTCCATGTTCAGCTCATCAAAGCACAGCCGAAGGCCACCTGCACATGGGTACGGGGTGAATGCACACAAGATCCGCACATATGTCCGTGTGGATTAATGTGCGTTTCTGCAGCATAGCCGCACCAAAGTCCGCAATTTCTAACAGCGCTTTTTGGTGTGGATTTGATGCCGTTTTGCCGCAGATCTCAGCCTTCCATTGAAAAGGGTGAAATCCGCAGCTAAAAACGCAAACAAAATTGACATGCTGCAGATTTTTCCGCGCTGCAGGTCAGTTTCCGCACGGAAAACATTTGCAAAGAGTACATGAGATTGTGTCATCTCACACACTTTGCTGGTACTGTAATACGCTTTCTGTTTTCTGTGCGGGGAAAAAAACCGCACGTATTCTGCAACGCGTTCAGGTGGCCTCGGCTATAGCCGAGAGAACCACAGGGCTCCAGACAAAAAAAATAAAAAAAATCAAGGAGCCATTGGCTCCTAACCTGAAAAATTTAGTCGCCAAATGAAATTTTTAGTCGCCAAATTTAAAATACATTTTATATAGCTGGATGCTACAGCCCACGCAGGTAAAGGGGTTGTGCACTCATTTCCTAGCCAGATTCGCATTGGTAATCCGTGTGCTCTCTGCATCTGTATGTCTGTTCCACGGCCCCCCAAAAATATAGAACATGTCCTATTCTTGTCCGCACCACGGACAAGGATAGGACTGTTCTATGATGGGCCGGACGTTCAGTAAAACGCAGAACGCACTGGGCCTCTATCCATGTTTTGCGGACCGCAAAATATCCAACGGTCGTGTGCATGAGTCCTTACAAAAAGGGTGACATTTGCAACATAAATGGACATGATGTAGATGTTTCTTGTGGAAAGTGTCTGCAGAGAGTGGATGAATTTATTAAACTTTCCTAAAATCCCTAAAATGTATTTTCGCAACGTCCTGCAGGAAGACTGTTGCGCTTATTACAGGAACAGGCGCCAGTGTCAGCTCAGTCCTGGCGGAAGCACATCACTGCCCCTGCCTGTGCCCGCTCCACAAAGCCTGGCACAGCACTTTAGCTCAGGGTCTCCTGTACTGACAGGTTATGCAGAGATTTAAGAATAAGCGCTTTTTGGCATATGTTTTTATTTTATTTATTTTTTATACACGCACTGGCCCAGATTTACTAATCCTGTAGATGGCGTGAAGTTAGACCGGCAGCCCAGACCTGCACCAGATCTATCACAGGGGGTCAGGCTGGAGGATAAATCTAATGCAGGGACAGACCCTTAAGGGTCCATTCACATGTCCGTAAAACACGGACAACCGGCCATGTACTTCTGCTTTCCCTCAGTATAGAATGGTGTACTGTAGACCACTGTGCTTCTCAATGCAGCAAAAAACAATGTACGTCGATGAATTCCAGGCGGCGTATGCACTAACGTGAGCAGTAATGGCAGCAATTTCCTGATCGCGCAAAACACAAGGGGCGAGGCAGTTTACCTTATATTCTTCTTCCAGTGGCTTAGAAGAACACTCCATTTCATCAGTTATCAAAGATTTAGCTCTATTCCATTAATCGGTAGCTGCCCTTTAAAGGGGTTCTCCGGGAATTAATAAAATATATGTTATTGAAAATACTTAAATATCCCTTTAGGCTACTTTTACACTCATGTTTAGTGCAGATCCATCATGGATCAACACAGAGGGATCAATACAACCGTCTGCATCTGTTCAGAACGGATCCGTTTGTATTATCTCTAACATAGCCAAGACAGATCCATCTTGAACTCCACTGAAAGTCAATGGGGGACGGATCCGTTTTCTATTGTGCCAGATTGTGTCATAGAAAATGGATCCGTCCCCATTGACTTACATTGTGTGCCAGGACAAACCTGTTTGGCTCCGTTTCGTCAGATGGACACCATAACGCGTTTTGGTGTCCGCTTCCAGAGCGGAATGGAGACGGAACGGAGGCAAACTGACGCATTCTGAGAGGATCCTTTTCCATTCAGAATGCTTTAGGGCAAAACTGAGCCGTTTGGGACCGCTTGTGAGAGCCCTGAAACGGATCTCACAAACGGAAACCAAAACGTCAGTGTGAAAGTATTCTTAATATAAATATATTCCCAAAAACCTTTCATTAGTTAGAATGGCTTATTTTGTCCGGAGAGCAACCATTAGGAGAAATAAAATGTCCGCCGTCCTATTAGTGCACACAAAACCTGTCCTAACCACACAGGAGTACAAGTTACTTCAGAACACTGAGCTACAGAGCTGCCTCATCCTCCTCTCTACTCGTCAAGGATTATGATTTTTTACTTCTTGTCTCCTCCTCCATTCCCACAGCAGCTAAAGTCAGTGTTGTGAAGTAACTTCTCCCGCTGTGTGCTTTAGGACAGGTTTTGTGTGCACTAATAGGACGGCGGCCATTTTTTTTCTCCCTGATGATTGCTCCCCAGACAAAACGAGCCATTATAACTAATGAAAGATATTTGGGAATATATTTATAATAAATTAATATTTAAGTATTTTCATTTTCTTAATTCCCGGAGAACCCTTTTAACCACCTCAGCCCCCAGTGCTTAAACACCCTGAAAGACCAGGCCACTTTTTACACTTCTGACCTACACTACTTCACAGTTTATTGCTCGGTCATGCAACTTACCACCCAAATGAATTTTACCTCCTTTTCTTCTCACTAATAGAGCTTTCATTTGGTGGTATTTCATTGCTGCTGACATTTTTACTTTTTTTTGTTATTAATCGAAATTTAAAACGATTTTTTTTGCAAAAAATGACATTTTTCACTTTCAGGTGTAAAATTTTGCAAAAAAAACGACATCCATATATAAATTTTTCTCTAAATGTATTGTTCTACATGTCTTTGATAAAAAAAAAAAATGTTTGGGTGAAAAAAAAATGGTTTGGGTAAAAGTTATAGCATTTACAAACTATGGTACAAAAATGTGAATTTCCGCTTTTTGAAGCAGCTCTGACTTTCTGAGCACCTGTCATGTTTCCTGAGGTTCTACAATGCCCAGACAGTACAAACACCCCACAAATGACCCCATTTCGGAAAGTAGACACCCTAAGGTATTCGCTGATGGGCATAGTGAGTTCATAGAACTTTTTATTTTTTGTCACAAGTTAGCTGAAAATGTTTTTTTTTTTTTTTTTCTTACAAAGTCTCATATTCCACTAACTTGTGACAAAAAATAAAAAGTTCTATGAACTCACTATGCCCATCACGAAATACCTTGGGGTCTCTTCTTTTCAAAATGGGGTCACTTGTGGGGTAGTTATACTGCCCTGGCATTCTAGGGGCCCAAATGTGTGGTAAGGAGTTTGAAATCAAATTCTGTAAAAAATGACCAGTGAAATCCGAAAGGTGCTCTTTGGAATATGGGCCCCTTTGCCCACCTAGGCTGCAAAAAAGTGTCACACATCTGGTATCTCTGTATTCAGGAGAAGTTGGGGAATGTGTTTTGGGGTGTCTTTTTACATATACCCATGCTGGGTGATACTGCCCTGGCATTTTCCAGGGGCCCTAATGTGTGGTAAGTAGGTAAATGACCTGTGAAATCCGAAAGGTGCTCTTTGGAATGTGGGCCCCTTTGCCCACCTAGGCTGCAAAAAAGTGTCACACATCTGGTATCTCTGTATTCAGGAGAAGTTGGGGAATGTGTTTTGGGGTGTCTTTTTACATATACCCATGCTGGGTGATACTGCCCTGGCATTTTCCAGGGGCCCTAATGTGTGGTAAGTAGGTAAATGACCTGTGAAATCCGAAAGGTGCTCTTTGGAATGTGGGCCCCCTTTGCCCACCTAGGCTGTAAAAAAGTGCCACACATGTGGTATCGCCGTACGCAGGAGAAGTTGGGGAATGTGCTTTGGTGTGTCATTTTACATATACCAATGCTGGGTGAGATAAATATCTTGGTCAAATGCCAACTTTGTATAAAAAAATGGGAAAAGTTGTCTTTTGCCAATATATTTCTCTCACCCAGCATGGGTATATGTAAAATGACACCCCAAAACACATTGCCCAACTTCTCCTGAATACGGCGATACCAGATGTGTGACACTTTTTTGCAGCCTAGATGCGCAAAGGGGCCCACATTCCTTTTATGAGGGCATTTTTAGACATTTGGATCCAGACTTCTTCTCACGCTTTAGGGCCCCTAAAATGCCAGGGCAGTATAAATACCCCACATGTGACCCCATTTTGGAAAGAAGACACCCCAAGGTATTCAATGAGGGGCATGGCGAGTTCATAGAAATTTTTTTTTTTTGGCACAAGTTAGCGGAAATTGATTTTATTTATTTTTTTCTCACAAAGTCTCCCTTTCCGCTAACTTGGGACAAAAATTTCAATCTTTCATGGACTCAATATGCCCCTCACGGAATACCTTGGGGTGTCTTCTTTCCAAAATGGGGTCACATGTGGGGTATTTATACTGCCCTGGCATTCTAGGGGGCCCTAAAGCGTGAGAAGAAGTCTGGAATATAAATGTCTAAAAATTTTTACGCATTTGGATTCCGTGAGGGGTATGGTGAGTTCATGTGAGATTTAATTTTTTGACACAAGTTAGTGGAATATGAGACTTTGTAAGAAAAAAATAATAATTTCCGCTAACTTGGGCCAAAAAAAATGTCTGAATGCAGCCTTACAGGGGGGTGATCAATGACAGGGGGGTGATCAATGACAGGGGGGTGATCAGGGAGTCTATAAGGGGTGATCACCACAGTCATTGATCACGCCACTGTAAGGCTCCATTCAGACGTCCGTATGCGTTTTGCGGATCCGATCAGTCTATCAGTGGATCCGTAAAAATCATGCGGACATCTGAATGGAGCTTTACAGGGGGGTGATCACCACAGTCATTGATCACGCCCCTGTAAAGCTCCATTCAGACGTCCGTATGCGTTTTACGGATCCACTGATAGACTGATCGGATCCGCAAAACGCATACGGACGTCTGAATGGAGCCTTACAGGGGCGTGATCAATGACTGTGGTGATCACCCCATATAGACTCCCTGATCACCCCCCTGTCATTGATTACCCCCCTGTCATTGGAGTCTATATGGGGTGATCACCACAGTCATTGATCACGCCCCTGTAAGGCTCCATTCAGACGTCCGTATGCGTTTTGCGGATCCGATCAGTCTATCAGTGGATCCGTAAAAATCATGCGGACATCTGATGGAGCTTTACAGGGGGGGTAATCAATGACGGGGGTGATCAGGGAGTCTATATGGGGTGATCACCACAGTCATTGATCACGCCCCTGTAAGGCTCCATTCAGACGTCCGTATGAGTTTTGCGGATCCGATCAGTCTATCAGTGGATCCGTAAAAATCATGCGGACATCTGAATGGAGCTTTACAGGGGGGTAATCAATGACAGGGGGGTGATCAGGGAGTCTATATGGGGTGATCACCACAGTCATTGATCACGCCCCTGTAAGGCTCCATTCAGACGTCCGTATGCGTTTTGCGAATCCGATCAGTCTATCAGTGGATCCGTAAAAATCATGCGGACATCTGAATGGAGCTTTACAGGGGGGTGATCAATGACAGGGGGGTGATCAGGGAGTCTATATGGGGTGATCAGGGGCGAATAAGGGGTTAATAAGTGACGGGGGGGGGGGGGGGGGGGTGTAGTGTAGTGTAGTGTAGTGTGGTGCTACATATTACTGAGCTATCTGTGTCCTCTGGTGGTCGATCCAAACAAAGGGGACCACCAGAGGACCAGGTAGCAGGTATATCAGACGCTGTTATCAAAACAGCGTCTAATATACCTGTTAGGGGTTAAAAAAATCACATCTCCAGCCTGCCAGCGAACGATCGCCGCTGGCAGGCTGGAGATCCACTCGCTTACCTTCCGATCCTGTGAACGCGCGCGCCTGTGTGCGCGCGCGTTCACAGGAAATATCGCGTCTCGCGAGAGGACGCGCCGGCGCATCCAGGAGGAATGAATCAACCACCTCCAGGACGCGTCTGTGCGTACAGCGGTCCGGAGGTGGTTAAAGAGGACCTTTCATCAGTTTTGACATAGGCCAATTATGGTATTACCTTGTAGGGCGGCCCCCACTGATGCCATGGGTGTTTTTTTTTTTTTTTTCAAAAGACCCCCCCCCCCCTTTCCCCTGTGGCCTCCCCGATGATTGGGCGCGCTGTATTACAATGAGCAGTATACTCGCAATGGGGAGGGGACGCAGTCTTCTGCTGTGGGCGTCTCCTTCTCCCTGGCTGTGAGCGCGATCCAATCAGAGCGGACTGCACACAGCCAGGGAGGAGGAATCTCACGAGAACTTGAGCTACTTCTCCCTGGCTGTGTGCGGTCCGCTCTGATTGGATCGCGCTCACAGCCAGGGAGAAGGAGACGCCCACAGCAGAAGACTGTGTCCCCTCCCCATTGCGAGTATACTGCTCATTATAATACAGCGCACCAAATCATCGGGGGGGGGGGGGCTTAAAAAAATTTAAAAAAATAAAAACTCCCATGGAATCAGAGGGGGCCGCCCTACAAGGTAATACCATAATAAGCCTATGTCAAAACTGATGAAAGGTCCTCTTTAAAGTGTCACTGTAAGTAGAAAGCAACACTATAACAAGGGCCCCACTGATTGGAGGAGAGATTTATTCTGAATTGCTGCCCACGTCTCTCGTCCAGTTGCCCTTTTACTGGGGTGCTGAGGGCAGAGACACTAAATATTACATTGTGAGGTTTCTAGTCACCTGGACGCCGGCTTCTTTGCAGGCTTGGATGACGGTCCTCGTTCCTGTGTAGTTGACTTTATAGAACAGCTCCTTGTTGTTGCTAGAAGGGGCTGGTGATGCGCAATGGAAGACGACGCTCACACCTTGGAGGGCCGGCATCAAATCCTGCGAGAATAACATAGGAGGTAAAATCTCCCGCTACATAAATGTCATCAACGTAACTTATGTACATAAAAACTACAACCACAAGCAGCGGCACTGCACCAAAGTGTCTTATTTGTGGATTTTGACATGGATTTACCCCACATCTCACCCTTTGCAATGCAAAAGGTGAAATCTGCACTTGAAAGCTATGGAAACCTTCAGGGCAATTTTTTTGGGCTTTTTTTTTTTTCCACATTAGTCACTTTAGGCTAAAATAATTTTAGCAATTTGTCTTTATAAAAAAAGTTCAGAAGTTTTATTGATATAGGGGTCACATTTCAGTCTATTTGCAGACCGTCGCTGTCAGATGACGGTTCACATACAGCTCTTATCTCTGATCTCCTGAAACACTTATAATATCTAAATTGTTATCAAACTGATACATATGAAAAATATGGCTTAAATGTGTATTTCTGAGGTCAGGAGATCAAAGATAAGAGCTACCCATGAGCCCTCAACTGACCGGTAAAATTGCAAAAATGATTTTTAGCCCAAAACGAGCAGAAGGCAATCATTTTCAAAAACATTTCCTGAAGGTGTTCAAAGCCTTTAAAATTTGCACAAACAACTGACATGATGTGGACTTCAAAATCCGCACCATAGGTCAATTTCCATGTGGAAAATGTCTAAACGATCTCATCTATTTAGCTGGTAATGTATCATACTGCAGATTTTCTGCATGAAAATTCACGTGGACAATCTGCGCGTTATAGGCACCGCTTGCATATACCCATATGCTAGGTCACTGCTGAGACTTTCAGGTCTTCTTACCGTTTTACTACATAGATCACCAATGAAAAACTGCACCCGATCATTCTCAAAGCCCTGACGGATGTCAAACACATTGACGGAGTATCCTTTATCCAACAGGCGCTCCACCATGTGCTGTCCAAGGAATCCAGATCCACCGACCACAGTGCACTTCTTGCTGGCCTAGAACACAGAAGAGGACTTTATTAACCACTTGTGGACTGCCTAAAACCTCGAATGTTCTTAAACCATCTCTGCAAAGGCTGGAGAGGAGAGCCAGCTGTAGGCTACCATCTCAGCCTTCCTGAATGCTGGAGTCATCGACCATTGCTGTGTATTCAGTGATCACTGCTGCAGTCCATATTCTGGTTGCTGCAGGAGCTGCTGGGTCTTAGGGCACATCCACACTGTGGAATTATCTTCTGGATCTGGGACGCTCTGCAACAATAGCCATGAGAGATTTACACCCCATGGCTTTCAATGGGAAGCAACAGTGTGGCCTTTATGGGAGCAGATTTTCTTTGTGAGTGGATCTGAAATCTACGTCAATAAGTGACCACAGCTTGGAAACTACTGTGGGTGCCACATGTGGATTAGCCCCACTAAATGGGGCCAATAGTCATGTGGATCTGCTGCACATCTAAGGCTGAGGTTCACACGAGCGTGTCCGGATAAGGTCCGGATGCGTTGCGGCAAACCCACGCGAGTAGGTACCCAATTGCAGTCAGTTTTGACTGCGATTGCGTTCCGTTGTTCAGTTTTTTATCGCGCGTGTGCAATGTGTTTTGCACGCGCGTGATAAAAAACTGACTGTGGTACCCAGACCCGAACTTCTTCACAGAAGTTCAGGTTTGGTGGTGTGTAGATATTATTTTCCCTTATAGCATGGTTATAAGGGAAAATAATAGCATTCTGAATACAGAATGTATAGTAGGTGGTCAATTGAGGGTTAAAAAAATAAATAAAAATTAACTCACCTTCTCCTCTTGATCGCGTAGCTGCCGGTCTCTTCTTACTTCTTTAATCATGAGCTGCCGGCTAAAGGACCTGTGGTGATGTCAATCACATGGTCCATCACCACGGCGATGGACCATGTGAGTGGACCATGTGATATGATGTCACCACAGGTCCTTTAGCCGGAAGCTCATGATTAAAGAAGTAAGAAGAGACCGGCAGCTACGCGATCAAGAAGAGAAGGCGAGTTAATTATTTTTAATTTTTTAACCCTTAATTGACCACCTACTGAGCATTCTGTATTAAAGAATGCTATTATTTTCCCTTATAACCATGTTATAAGGGAAAATAATACAGTGTATAGACTGTCATCTTAGCAACCATGCGTGAAAATCGCACCGCATCCGCACTTGATTGCGGGTGCTTGCGATATTCACGCAGCCCCATTCACTTCTATGGGGCCTGCGTTGCGTGATAAGCGCACAATATAGAGCATGCTGCGATTTTCACGCAACGCATAAGTGATGCGTGAAAATCACAGCTCATGTGCACAGCCCCATAGAAGTGAATGGGTCCAGATTCAGTGCGGGTGCAATGCGTTCACCTCCCGCATTGCACCCGTGCGGAAAACTCGCCCGTGTGAACTCAGCCTAAGTCCAAATCCACGTGTCAGCTGCAGGTTTCTGCAGCAAATTCAGCAGTGGGTTTTTACAAACCTAGCCTTTACAGACAAAAGGAAATCCATGGAGAGCGTGGTGCGTCCTGTCTAAGGGGGCTTGCACTAGTGGTTATTAAATAGCAGCCAAGCTAAATATTTGAGATTCACCCCCAAAAAGACAATTAGATTAGTCGTACTTGGGCTCCATGCCAGCTGATCGATATTTGAACAATAACTTACAGATTCCCCTGCCACCTCACTCGTGGTCTTAAGGAGAAGTGATTGGTCTGCAAATTACAGCTGCATCTACGGAGATGGATTTTCGAAGAAGAGATAGACCATTTAAAGGAATGTGTCATCAAAAAATGACCTATTATTTGAATCACATTTTTAAGGCTACTTTCACACTTGCGGCAGGACAGATCCAACATGCTGTTCACCATGTCGGATCCGTCCTGCGGCTATTTCGCCGCGCCGCCGGATCGCCGTGAAAGCCGCTGGACTAAAAAGCCTGACATGCAGTAATTTTAGTCCAGCGGCCTTTCGCCGTGCTGCGCTGGAGCTCCGCCCCCATCCCCATTATAGTCAATAGGGACGGAGCGGCGGTCCGGCGGCACGGCGAAATAGCCGCAGGACGGATCCGACATGGTGAACAGCATGTCGGATCCGTCCTGCCGCAAGTGTGAAAGTACCCTTAGTTAAACACATTTTTAAAGATTTTTATTTTTTATTTTCCATCTCAATATCTATATCTAAACAAAAACCATAAATTCCTGCAGTTTTCACACTGGCTACTAAGCCTAATACTAGGCACCACTTCTTGGTCTGTACAGAGCACTTTACTGCAGTTATTTCCTTATCATTACAAGCAGATATCACCTCTGTGTACAGATAAGACAGGATCCCCCATTCACAATAAGTGACTGTCAAAGCTTCTCTATTATTTCCACAGGTCACAGAGCCTGCCTATAAAACTCTCCCATAGAAATCAATGAGGTCCCCTCCTGTCCATTGTGCCGTAAAGAAATTCTTTAAATGCCATGAAGAACAGCTCGGGCAAGAACAGCTCCTGTCCTGAACTCCCAGCACTGACTATGTAACCCTTAGAGGTCTGGAATGTATTGGATAATGCTGATAGCATTATGTCACTGCTATACAATACATTCCAAAACTGTAAGGCCCCTTGCAGACGAGCATGTCTGGATGCGTCCCGGTGCATTGCGGCAAACCCGCGCGAGTAGGTACGCAATTGCAGTCAGTTTTGACTGCGCTTGCGTTCTGATGTTCAGTTTTTATTGCGCAGGTGCAATGTGTTTTGCACGCGCGTGATAAAAAACTGACTGTGGTACCCAGACCCGAACTTCTTCACAGAAGTTCAGGTTTGGGTTAGTTGTAGTGTAGATTGTATTATTTCCCCTTATAACATGGTTATAAGGGAAAATAATAGCATTCTGAAAACAGAATGCAAAGTAAAATAGGGCTGGAGGGGTTAAAAAAAAAATAAAAAAATATTGAACTCACCTTAATCCACTTGTTCGCGTAGCCGGCATCTCTTCTGTCTTGTTGTGAGAGGAATAGGACCTTTGATGACGTCACTACGCTCATCACATGGTCCGTCACATGATCCATCACTATGGTGATGGATCATGTGACGGACCATGTGATGAACGTGCGCGAACAAGTGAATTAAGGTGAGTTCAATTATTTTTATATTTTTTTTTTAACCCCTCCAGCCCTGTTTTACTATGCATTCTGTATTCAGAATGCTATTATTTGCCCTTATAACCATGTTATAAGGGGAAATAATAACGATTGGGTCCCCATCCCGATCGTCACTTAGCAACCGTACGTGAAAATCGCACTGCATCCGCACTTGCTTGCGATTTTCATGCAACCCTATTCATTTCTATGGGGCCTGCGTTACGTGAAAAACGCACAAAGAGTTCACCTCACGCATTGCACCCGCGCGGAAATCTCGCCCATGTGAAAGGGGCCTAAGGGTTACACAGCATCATAAATCAATATAATGCTAAGCAACCCAGTCAGTGCTGGGAGGTGAGGACGTAAGCTGCCGCATACTTCCCCTGCGAGTCCAATGCGTGCTCGTGTGAAACCAGCCTTAGAAAGCAAAAGAGCTTAGGTAACACCTACTGGTGGCAGTTTAGCAATGAAAAACCTATTGACTGGTTCCCTGTATGTGCATATTTGACCCATGTTTGGCACCATCTGGTGGGTTTTCTGCACGGTATGAATTTTTTTAGGGGATGGCGGTCACTCAGTGGCATCCATTCTATGGGTCATTTTAATGGATGCGGTATATGGACTATTAAAGGGAGTTTGTCACCAGAAAATCCACTGTTAGACCAAGCCCAATACCTTGTAGGACTAGTTCAGCTGAATGCAATGATGCATCTCACTTAGCGATCTATTGCTTCATTCTGGAGAAAAAGTGATTTTAATCCATAAGCAAATGAGCATTTAAAGGGGTTCTGCAGTTTTTTTAAACTGATGACCTATCCTCTGAATAGATCATCAGCATCTGATCGGCGGGGGTCTGACACCCGGGACGCCCGCCGATAAGCTGTCTGAAAAGGCAGCGGCGCTGGCAGCCTTCTCACTGTTTACCACTGGCCCAGTGACATCACAACTAGTATCAATGGCCTGGGCGGGGCTAAGCTCCATTTAAGTGAACAGAGCTTAGCCCCGCCCAGGCCATTGATACTAGTCGTGACGTCACTGGGCCTGCGGTAAACAGCGAGAAGGCAGCGGCGCTCCTGCCAGCGCTGCTGCCTTCTCAAACAGCTGATCGGCGGGGGTCCCGGATGTCGGACCCCCGCCGATCAGATGCTGATGATCTATCCAGAGGATAGATCATCAGTTTAAAAAACTGCAGAACCCCTTTAAGTGCTCCATGGGCAGTCGAAGCCACTCAGTGCACCCTTGCTCCTCCTCCTTCCTCTGCCCTCGCATGTAATTACGTCTTAGGGTCCATTCACACGTCCGTTGTTTCTTTCCTGATCTGTTCCGTTTTTTGCGGAACAGATCTGGACCCATTCATTTTCAATGGGTCCTGAAAAAAATCGGACAGCTCAATGTCAGATTTTTTTTCAGGACCCATTGAAAATGAATGGGTCCAGATCTGGTCCAGATCTGTTCCGCAAAAAACGGAACAGATCAGGAAAGAAACAACGGACGTGTGAATGGACCCTTAAAAGGGGTTATCCAGGAATTTTATATTGATGGACTATCCTCAGATCAGTGGGGGTTGGAGTCCCGGCACCCCCGCCATTCAGTTGTTTGAAGAGGCTGCTGCCCTGACTGGAGCTCCGGTCCCAGGACGACCATTGTATGTTGAGTAATTGGTTCCAAAGCCCCAAAATCTCATCCAAGATAAGAGGAAATGAAATTTAAGAACAATAAGCAGATAACTAAGACAAATAAAACAAGTCCTTACATATAACAGTCAGGAACAGCTGATAACTAACAACTAATCCAGCTATTTTACCAGAGAAGTGACCTTGATTGGTTGGAGCTGAGTCTGAGACATTGTATGTGGAGCCTAGTTTCAACTTACAATGGTCTTTTCTGACCCATCGTATGTTGAAAATATTGTATCCTGAGGCCATTGTATCTTGAGGGATCACTGTATATCAAGCACAGTGCCGTATATTGGATAGTGGCCGTGCTTGGTACTGCAGCTCAGCTCCTTTCACCTGAGCTGAGCCTAGGCCATGTCACTGAGGAACGCGATGTCACGTGGCCTAGAAAGAGCCCTAAGCGCTCAGTGAGTGCCACAGCCTCTTTGAACCGCAGATTGTCAGGGGTGCCAGGAGTCGGACCCCCGAGGATCTGATACTGAGGATAGGTCATCAATATCAAATTCCCGGATCACCCCTTTTGTAGAGACTGAAAAAGGTTATATCCATATATTAAATCCAGTGCTCGTCAGTTTACTTACAGGTCGTATTCGTGTCGCCATTTCAGAAGTGAATATCCAATCTCCACCTGAAAACACAAGAGATAGCAATATTAATTCTGTGTGATGTCATCTGGAAAATACATCAAATAAAAACAATAAAATAAAATAAATAAAATTAAGAAAACTAATCTGTGGGGGTCGGCTACTGGGGGAATAAGGGGCCATCTGTCAAATGGAAATCTCTAGTTGTTGGTGGCACAGTCGATGCCATCCACACGCCTCGTTAGTTGGTCTATGCATCCACGACTACTGCCAAAGGCTGCAGTTATTCCCAGGAATAGACCTTGGAAATGAACAGAGAGATGACATAAAATGCACTCAACCTTAAGTAGGAAGACCAGGATGCAACTTTTCTTCTTGGGCAATCTGACCATCTGGCATGGTGCCACGCTCCTGCACGCTGGGCAGCAGAGTTCCCATAGTAGCTGTGACACAACTGGAGAGTATTCTGCAGAGTATTACACAGAATTGTACCTTCCAGCATGCAGGAGTGTCGCACCACCCCAGCTGCAAAACAAAAGTGTAGGTACACGTTAAAGGGAATGCCCCAGACCTCCAGCCAGGAATTCTCAGAAAATAATAAAATAATAAACCCACCTATTTTATATTTTGCCACACTGATCCTCCCGACCATGACATCTTCTTGGCTGCAGCGATGATGTGCCCATATACTGCGGACACTGATGCAGCCGATGACTGGCCTCAGGGGTATACAGCCATAATGGCGGAAGCCAGAGATTGGATGCAGTGATCACATGGGGTATAAGGGAACATCATCACACAGCCTGGGGAGTAGGATCAGAGCGGCCACGCTGGAAGCAGCAGGGGTGAGATAGAGGAGTACGTGGGATTTCATTAGTTCTGATAGTTCCTACTTAAAAGGACAGAGTTATACATAATGACAGCCTTCCCAGGATTATGTATGGAGGTCACATGACCACTTTTACTTCCTGTGGAGGAGAGGTCAATGACACCAACTGTAGGGGACAAATGGCAAAGTCCAGCATTTCAGTACTGCCGACCGGGGCATTGTGACACAGATCGGGGATAGATAGATTAGATATAGATTGGATAGATATAGAGAAAGAAAAGAAAAGAAAAGAAAGAAAGAAAGAAATTTTTGTACTTGACCAAATCGATTAGCTATAGATCATCAATGTCCGCCTGGTAAAGATCGGACCACTGATGCGTCCAACGAAGGGTCTGTGCCCTTCTAGACATCTTTATAACAGTACCACCCCGACCGGGCACTGAGGCGCACTGCTACACATGGTGCTGATCTGCGCCCGGTGGGAACGGTGCGCCTTAGTAAACATAAATAAATAAATAAACAAACGAATGCTGTGTAAAATAAAACTAAATAAATAAATACTGAGTAAAATAAAATAAATAGCGAGAAAAATAATAAAATAAAAAACCTAACAGATGCCGAGCACCGCCCTTCAGTCTAGGATTTGGACCCACTGATGGCTGCCAGCATGGATCTCCTGGGATACAGTCCCTTTAAATCCCTGCACTCTTTGTTTCTATGGTCCTGGATGTCGCCACATAAACCAAGAGGAGACGATCCTGAATTCTTACCATAAGGTCTGTACAATATAAAAGATCAGACTAATAATTACCAGCCTCTGTGCTCAGCCCTCTCCCCCGGTCTGCAGATCACCCCGTCCACCGGCTGCAACATGCAGATAACGTGCCGGGCAGTGGGCTGAGAATCAGCAGAGCTCACATGCCTACACCTAATTGGTTCAACTAACACCCAGTCAACCAATGGAAAACGATAATAGCATCTCCCATGGCAACCAGCGCGTTACGTCACTCACTCTGCGTCGGGAAACGGTGCGCGTGTCAAGCCTCGCTCTGACCCACAGCAATCTTGTCTCCGATTGGTTCAGCTGGTGACATCAGGCCAATGGGAATGACTTGGCTCATTTGCTGAGCGGTGATTGGTCGTAATTCTGTGTCCCGTGCAAATGATTGGAGCAGGCGGTTGGGCCGTGTAGCAGGAGAGGTACTGGTTCTGTAGTGCTGCAGTCCGCTATGGTGAGTGGTCCTACAGGTCGGATATAGGCTGTGACTGTCGCATCTCCTAGTCAGACATGCTGGGGTGACACCATGGATCCACAGCTTGTCTTCTGGCAATGACAGCTGTAAAGGCATTAGATACATGAAAAAAAAAAAAAAGTCAATTCCTGAAGTTGATGTGTGGGAAGCAGGAAAATGAGCAAGCCTAAGGATCTGAGCGACTTTAAGGGATTGTCCAGTATTTGTATATCCTCAGGATAGGTCATCAGTATCTGACGCCCTGCATCACCCCCGATTAGGAGCTGACACGGCGCCCACCATTGTGTAGTGGACAGAAATGGTTACTGCAGCACTGCTCCCATTCATGTCAGTGGGAGCAGTGCTGCAGCAAGCAGGTTTATCCGCTGCACAATGAGCCGAGCAGTTGTTACACCCCCACTGATCAGATATTGATGGACTATCCTGAGGCTAGGCCATCAATATAAAAAAAAAAAAACGGTGACAGTGGTAGAAAGATGTCTACCATACGTGGTGCTGGTCAGAGTGCCTGGGGCGACCCCTCTTCATTGCTTCTATTGGCACGTGAGCATCAGAACTGGACCAGTAAGCAATAGAAGAAAGGGGACGTGACCAGCTGCTGCGACACATTTATCTTCATTTTTTGCCAGTTTTCTCATTAGAGCTGCCCTAGATTTCTGTTCAGGCGCACAAACTGCCGAAGGAAGGGCCTAATTTCTGACAAGGCCTTCGCCCAACGGACAGTGCCGGTCTTGATAAATCTCGCCCTTTGTGTTTTGGACCAACCCCCTGATATTTGTTTGCACTTGCAGAAGGGCGAATGAAGCCACATTGTGATTGGCTAACCAAAGATTGTCTAGGTTGTAGGTCCTGGGTGGCAAACATTAAAGTATTTAGTAAATAATAACACAAATGTGACAACAAATACTAAATGTATGAAAATATATAAATAGTAACTAATAAAAGTAAATAAAAAGTGTTAATAAATAGGGCTCGTATACAATCCATAGTTGTGGCAATTATGTAGCATAGAACATTTCATAATCTAGTGATCCATGGTAATATATATATATATATATATATATATATATACACTCACCTACAGAATTATTAGGAACATCATACTAATACGGTGTTGGACCCCCTTTTGCCTTCAGAACTGCCTTAATTCTACGTGGCATTGATTCCACAAGGTGCTGATAGCATTCTTTAGAAATGTTGGCCCATATTGATAGGATAGCATCTTGCAGTTGATGGAGATTTGAGGGATGCACATCCAGGGCACGAAGCTCCCGTTCCACCACATCCCAAAGATGCTCTATTGGGTTGAGATCTGGTGACTGTGGGGACCATTTTACTACAGTGAACTCATTGTCATGTTCAAGAAACCAATTTGAAACGATTCGAGCTTTGTGACATGGTGCATTATCCTGCTGGAAGTAGCCATCAGAGGATGGATACATGTTCTCATTCTGTTTACGCCAAATTCGGACTCTACCATTTGAATGTCTCAGCAGAAATCGAGACTCATCAGACCAGGCAACATTTTTCCAGTCTTTAACAGTCCAATTTTGGTCAGCTCGTGCAAATTGTAGCCTCTTTTTCCTATTTGTAGTGGAGATGAGTGGTACCCGGTGGGGTCTTCTGCTGTTGTAGCCCATCCGCCTCAAGGTTGTGCGTGTTGCTTTGCTGCATACCTCGGTTGTAACGAGGGGTTATTTCAGTCAACGTTGCTCTTCTATCAGCTTGAATCAGTCGGCCCATTCTCCTCTGACCTCTAGCATCCACAAGGCATTTTTGCCCACAGGACTGCCGCAGACTGGATGTTTTTCCCTTTTCACACCATTCTTTGTAAACCCTAGAAATGGTTGTGCGTGAAAATCCCAGTAACTGAGCAGATTGTGAAATACTCAGACCGGCCCGTCTGGCACCAACAACCATGCCACGCTCAAAATTGCTTAAATCACCTTTCTTTCCCATTCTGACATTCAGTTTGGAGTTCAGGAGATTGTCTTGACCAGGACCACAACCCTAAATGCATTGAAGCAACTGCCATGTGATTGGATGACTAGATAATTGCATTAATGAGAAATAGAACAGGTGTTCCTAATAATTCTTTAGGTGAGTGTATATATACACAGAGCATAGTAGACTTACCGATAGGGATGAGTGAACTTGTGTTTCAAGTTCGGTGTGCAAAGTTCAAGTTCTTGAACTTTCCACGCCGAACTTGAAACACAAGTTCGCTCATCCCTACTTACCGATACTACCCCAACTGCCCCCACTAACCAGTACACTGATGCTGCGGTATAGTGTGGAGATGTCAGTAGGGTGAACTTCCTTTAGGGCACATCAGATATTTGGACAGTAAAAGTACACACTAAAAAGTTAAACTCAATCTAATCTTGTGTTGTAGTTCCATGCTGGATGCAAGTGCCGGATTATCAGAAATGGTAAAGGAAGTGGAATGTTATTTTCTTTTACATTGTCTATAGTGACAGCTTTACTTTCTCTCTCTTGTTTTTCTTTTCTTAGGCTGTAGCTCAGAGTTTCACTAGTAAGTAACTAAAGCTGCATTTACACCTACCGAGGAGCAGCAGATTGTTGAGCAGGAAGCGTTCCCTCCTGACCGTCATCTGCGCGTTAAGTGGAGGTAAAGCGTTGCTTTTGCATGCAGCGATCCCCTCCACAGTATGAGGATGAGTGACCTCTCGTTCTCATGCAGCTGCATTGTTTCTGGGAGCAGACGGCACAGTCTGCTGCCCTGATACAATCATTTCGGCCCCCTCGAGAACTTCAGTTTCACCCGATTAAAGGAGCGTTTTGATCGGCTGCACCTTTACACGTTTGTGTCTTATAATCTCAAGAGGGACCAATACCTGGGTACAGGTACATCACCTACAAAATATTCTAAAGCCTAAATGGCTCATAACCTAACTTGACCCAGGTAGTAAATCAATTAAAAGTTGAGTAATTAAAATGGCTGTGAGCCAACACACAGGTTAGAAACTTTGTTTGCTACTCCTTTGTGTACACGGATGTCTCCTGAACGGGCGGTGGAGATGTGCACGATCTCCTCTCACTCCTCAGCAGCAGTGAGTCCGTTTATTTCACTGACCGCGGGCTCAGTAATGCCACAGAAAAAGGTATGTATTCTGATCTGACGCTTTATCAGTAGCTGTCAGACCTGTGATTGAACATCAATTAATTTGCTGACATTCACATGCCCTGGATACGTGGCTGGGTCTGTGTGCCCTTAGTCTACTTTCACACTCGTGTTTTGGCTTTTCGTTTGGGAGATCCGTTCCAGACTCTCACAAGCGGTCCAAAACTGATCAGTTTGCATTCTAATGTATTCAGAATGGAAAAGGATCCGCTCAGAATGCATCAGTTTGCATCAGTTCAGTCTCCATGCCGTTTTGGAGGCGGACACTGCTGCTTGTAGCATTTTGGTGTCCGTCTGATGAAACTGAGCCAAACGGATCCGTCCTGGCACTCAATGTAAGTCAATGGGGACGGATCGGTTTTCACTGACACAATCTGGCGCAATAGAAAACGATCCGTCCTCCATTGACTTTCAATGGTGTTTAAGACGGATCCGTCTTGGCTGTGTTACAGATAATACAACCGGATCCGTTCTGAACGGATGCAGACGGTTATGTTATCTGAACGGATCCGTCCACGTGAGTGTGAAAGCGGCCATTTTGAGAGCTACCTATTGAGAGGTTGCAATCAAGTTACTTCACTGATGTACACGTCCTCTGACAACGTTGAGAACTTATCTGATACCGTGTCAGTAGTTGTCGGATACTTGGTTATTTACATGCTGTCACTGATAGTTCTATGCCGTAGGAGCATGGCAGAGTTATGTGCCCTTATTTTGGGAACTACCAGTTGTAGGATTTCCAATCAGTTACTTCTCTGACATACAAATGGTGTCACAGCGTTGAGAGGTTATATGACACTATGTCAATAGCTGTCAGACGCGGATTCATTCTCACACAGTCACACCGCACACATCCCTTACATAACCTCTACCTAAACTGACTGACTGGCAATGCTGCATTTGGCTTACCAGCTAGTGCACTGGCTGAAATACACGTTCGCTAGCTAAACTAGCTGACTATTTGACAATTGGCTCACTGGCTAGTGCTGCGGCTAAAGTGCAAAAGCGCTATCACTAGATTGTGATTACTGATTAGCTGACATTATTAGCTTGCTGACTACATTGGAATGGACAAACACACATTTAAAAGCTGCATCGCCCCCCCCCGACATGTATCCCCAGTAACCCGGCTTCATCAGGGGTTGGGCAGGGTCCTGCCTGATTATTGCACTGTGTAAATCCACCTTAAAGGGGTCGTTTCACTTCAGCAAATGGCCTTTATCATGTAGAGCAAGTGAATACAAGGCACTTACTATTGTATTGTGATTGTCCATATTGCTTCCTTTGCTGGCTGGATTCATTTTTCCATCACATTATACACTGCTTGTGGTTATGAGCACCCTGCAATCCATAGGTAAAAGTGCTGGACTATGCGCACTCCCATGGTCCCGGCCACCAGAGAGGTTGGCGTTTTTTCTTATAGTGTGCAAGCACGGTCACCGCCGCTGGGTGGTCGTAACTATGGAAACGAGCAGTGTATAATGTGATGGAGAAATGAATCAAGCCAGAAGAGGAAGCAATATGGACAATCACAATACATTAGTAAGTGCCTTGTATTCACTTTCTCTACATGATACATGCCACTTACTGAAGTGAGACAAACCCTTTATCTTTCTTTTTCATCTGATCCTTTTAGGCATCTAACTACAAGAAGTCGTCAATAGGATCCGCCACTCAGAGGAAAAAGGCCTGTCCAAAGCCTGAGCTCACCGAGGAGCAGAAGCAGGAGATCCGAGAGGCCTTCGATCTTTTCGATACTGATGGAAGTGGAACCATAGACGTAAAGGAGCTGAAGGTGACATTGTTATAACACGTGTTCAGAGAACCCCTGTGACTGCTGTAATCCTGTCATTTTACACAGGACCCTGTCACCAGATGATGACCTCTTTGTAGTGTCTGGACTCTCGGCCTCTGATACCTAATCTAAATACTGGTGGCAGAAATTCTCCAAATAGCAGGTTGTGCACCGGTGTCATAAGTGGGTCAAAAGTTGTATACTTTGTAAAATGCAGCCTATTCTTTTATATAAAGACTTGCCATTCCGTTGTAAAAAATAGCTTTTTTTGTAGGCTATATTATATGTTTGTATTTGCTTAAAGGGGTTTTTCCATCTCAGACAATGGGGACATATCACTAGGCTATGCCCCCGCTGTTTGATAGCTGCAGGTGAGATCCGCACCTACCTCAGAAACGCAGCCGGCTCGGGTACATCGGCCCCATAAAAGTGAATGGAAGTGGTGGCCGCGCAAGAGCGGATCTCTCCCATTCATTTCTATAGGAATTCCCGCGCTCTGCTATTTTCAGTGGGCCAGCGCTTGGTGGTGGCCACCTGGCAGCCACCACTTTGCCGGCTTAGTTTTTGGCTGCGTTTAAGCGCCTGTCAGACAGTATGCCCCCATTGTCTGAGATAGGGAAAACCCCTTTAAGGAATCACTTCTATTCTAATGTTATTTCCTTTTGCAGGTTGCCATGAGAGCGCTAGGGTTTGAGCCCAAGAAGGAGGAAATTAAGAAGATGATTTCAGATATTGATAAAGAGGGAACAGGAAAAATCAGCTTCACTGACTTTCTTTCAGCAATGACGCAGAAGATGGTAAGTGCATGGAAGGCTCCTGCGGATCTTGCATAGAGAGACTTCCATCGTGATAAAGGCCAGACTTGACCTCTCAGGTGACTTGTCTTCATATGACTGTGATTCTCAATTCCAGTCTTCAGTTATTATCAATTATCCCAACAATGTGTTTTAGGCTACTTTCACACTAGTGGCAGGACGGATCCGACAGGCTTTTCACCCTGTCAGATCCGTCCTGCCGCTATTTCGCCGTGCCGCCGGACCGCAGCTCCGTCCCCATTGACTATAATGGGGACAGGGACGGAGCTACGGCGCAGCACGGCGAGAGGCCGCCGGACTAAAAGTACTGCATGTCCGACTTTTTAGTCTGGAGGCCTCTCACCGCGCTTTTCACCGCCACCGGACAGCCATTATAGTCAATGGGGACGGAGCGGCGGTCCGGCGGCATGGTGAAATAGCGGCAGGACAGATCCGACAGGGTGAACAGGCTGTCGCATCCGTCCTGCCGCTAGTGTGAAAGTAGCCTTAAATGGTCACTATGCTTTCAGCAAACTTTGCATACATTAATCGTACAAAAGAAAGGTTTCCTTATCCACTTCTTATCGCCTTCCCCCCGCACTGATCATACGGTCTTAACTCACTGCTAAAATCTTCTTGGGGGTTGCAGTGATCATATGCATTAGCAGCCTACTGAGGGTTTAGGTTACATGCTGCCCATAAAAGTCTGTGGAAAGAGGGAGAAGCTGCAGAGTGAGAGAGACAAAGAGACACAGACAGATGTGGCTGCTAGTTCTAGTCAGCATTTCATCTCACCCTAGAGCTTGATTCCCAGCTACACTACTCAGTACTGTTCTATAATATTCGCAATATCGCCGCCGATGAGGGCATGCGGTAGAGAGATGGAGCTGGATCGCTGCTTCTATATGTGCGCTGTGTATGGGAGACAAGATAGTAGCTAGTCCACTCTCACTCTGGAATCAGAGATAACTGACAATTACCAATGGAGGCTACATAGGGGGAAACTGGTGAAAACATCCATACAATGGTCGGATATAGAGTTATTCTCCGTGTTCACACATGGCAGCTTATTCTGAAATGACAGGATTCCCCTTGCAGAGAAGATGTTTGAGGTCAAATATTATAGGAGTATTCCAGTTTCAGCAATATAAAGTAAACGTTCTCTCATTTACTTCCTGTATGAATTCCTAGAAGTTTTCAAGATCTCAGCTTGCGATCCATGGTCATTGAAAATGAATTTTTTTTTTTATTATACAAAAAATAATAATCATTTGCCAAAATCACAGGCTGCATAACCGGTACTGAAGAGAGACAAATAACCATTAAAGGGCTTTCCAACTTATTTTTTTGAGACACCAGACAGTGGCCAGACCCGCGGTGATGACCACATGTTCTCCAGTTCTGCTCAGTGTAGGACTTACTGTACAGTGGTGATACAATGGGACTAGGTGTCCTCCAGCTTATGTTACCTAGGATGATGCCTAGACTGCAGTGTCTGGGTTTTCTCATTCCATTCTCCTGTATTTCTCCTATAGTTGAATGATTTATGGGTTGACCAAAATGTATTTGTTCTTTTTCTAGGCTGAAAAAGATTCCAAAGAAGAAATCATGAAGGCCTTCCGCTTATTTGATGACGACGAAACGGGAAAAATATCTTTTAAGAATCTGAAACGAGTAGCAAAAGAGCTTGGTGAAAATCTCACAGATGAGGAGCTGCAGGTCTCTGACCAGTTAAATAGATCATTTAGGATATGTAAACCTAGAAGTTAGAAATTAATCCAAAATGTACCATTTTTTTCTCTCTCTATAAGACGCACTTAGGTTTTAGAGGAGGAAAATAAGAAAGAAATATTTTTCATCATACCTTAGATTAGACCCTCAATCTTCATCAGGCCTCATATCACACAAAAAAAATAAAAATAACCACCTCTCCTCCTATGGATGGCACTGCCACTCATGAGATCCAGCACGCTGTTCCTGCTGCGCTGCACTGTGACATGACGTCGCACAGCCTCAGGTCTTAGTGCACTATATCCTGACGCTGTACGCTGTCAGGACACAGCACATTGTGTCACCCAGAGAAGACTACTCATCGCTCCCCGCGACTTCTGCATACTAGTGAGTGCTTCCAAAATTAGTATTCGCCCTATAAGATGCACTGCCATTTGGGGGAAAATGGTGTCTTATAAAGCAGAAAATATGGTGTGTGTGTATATATGTATGTGTATAATATATATATCATTTTCATGCAAGGTTCTGCAGCATCTAGGAGCCCTAAATAACCCAGGCAGGACTGTAGCTGGAAGTGCAGCCATGGTAAATTGGAGGTTCGAAGCAGCAGGGGTGATTTGAGGCCAGGGGTGGACATAATAGTGCAGACTTTGGATCTTTTTAGTGGCCAGATTTCCTCTCAGAATGGCTATTAAAATGGGCTGTCAATGAAAACCTCAGTAGGAAACAACCCAAACAACTTTTCACCATTACCAGTCTAGTAACATTGGCCATGTCTCTGCTGAGACAGGAGTTCAGTTCTGTATAGAGTCTCCAACAGCAATGTTCTCTCTACAAACCTAACTTGTTCTGAGAATATGTGGGGCTATTATGCGGCAGATATGTCCTGCCTGCAAAGGTGTCACCGCCTTGGGTTATATATTGCTTGGACATGCCCCCTCTGTCACCAGAACTACACAGCTCTGTCCACCTTGTAGTGGAGGGAGCACTTACTACAGTGCTGCTTCCATTGAAGTCAGTGGGAACTGTAGTAATGAGCTTCCTCCTCTATGAGGTTAGCTGTGCGGTGTAGCTCTGGCATGACTTTTGGTGACGGAACTACGCCCAAACAGCTGATCATCAGGGGTGTGGGGTGTCGGACCCCTGCCGGTCAGCTAGTCATGGCCTATACTGATGATCGGCCAAAACTTTATAAAGGCTGGTACACCCCTTTAAGCAGGTCTCTCACCCCATGACGCTTCTTTAATTGAAACTGCTTTACTGCAAAGTCCCGTTCAATGCAGGTGAGTTACAATTTGCATTATAGAAGTGGTATCGGCAGCCGAATAGAATGCTGATTACTAGGGTCAATGAGCCCCATCTACTAAGCAGGTAATGCCAATGTTTGGCATAAAACATACCAACAGAAGTCACACATGATGATGTGCGAGAAAAATGGGTGTGTGTTCTAAGGACAGATGTAGAAAATAGCCTGAAGATGGCATGGATTATGGCATGAGCCTAGACTGATTTTTAGAGCTAAATGCACTAAATTTATTAAGGGGCGCACACTTTTTAATACAGTTTGTACAAATCAAACCAACCATCTCCTTTACTAAGACCGGAGGAATATACACAAGTCTTAATTAATGTGGGCCAGTGTAGGTTATCTGGTGCTGCTTCCTGGTTACAGTAAGTGAATTGAGTCAGTAGATGGCGCCAGTGTGCAGGTTTTGGATGTGAGAAGACCGTGTTCCACCGTTATATTGAGAAGCAGATAGGATGGCTAGACTGCAGTAAGCTGTCATTTTTAAAGAGGTTTTCCTGTGAACCGAATAAGTGATAAATATCAGTTTTCTGGGTCCCCATGACCACTTGTACTAGGATCCGAAGTATCAGTAGTGATCGCGGGGCCATCAGCAATCTAAAATTTATCACTTATGCCTTAAATAGTTGAGAAATATTGCATATAGGGGAAAATCTTATTAAGAAAATTTTTCTGCCCTCAACCATCTCTTTTAATTACCCAAGGACCAGCGTGGCTGACATTGAAAGGGGTTCTCCAGGCATAAAATATTGATGACCTATTTTCAGGATCTGTCATTATCTGATTGGTAGGGGTTCGACTTCTGGCACCCCGACAATCAGCTGTTTGAAAAGCCTGTGGCGCTCTATGACCGGTGTGACCTCTGACATGGGTGTGCCCATGACATCATCGGTCACATGGCCTAGGCGCAAGTCAGTCCTAAGGCTCAAGTGAATAGGCTTGACTGCAATACCAAGCACAGTAGCCTGTTCCAGCACTGCCACTGATCAGCTGTTTGGAGTTGGACTACCACCATTCACATCTTGATGGGCAATCCTGAGGATAGTTCATCTATATTCTACTCCCGGAAAACCCCTTTAATGATGCTAGAGACCTTATATGCATGTTGATAGTACGGTATTATTGGATGTGTATCTGTACAATTATGCCAGAGACATCCAAGGATTATTATTATTTATTATTATTAAAGCGCCATTCATTCCATAGCGCTGTACATATGAGAAGAGATGTACATACATAATACAGACAGTTGCACTAATCATAAACAAGATTAATCATACAACTGGTTGTAGGCTTGTCTGAAGAGGTGGGTTTTCAGGTTTCTTTTGAAGGATTCCACTGTAGGTGAGAGTCTGATATGTTGGGGTAGCGAGTTCCAGAGTATGGGGGATGCACGGGAGAAATCTTGGAGTCCATTGTGAGAAGAGGTGATAAGAGGAGAGGAGAGAAGGAGGTCTTGTGAGGATTGGAGAGTGCGTGTGGGGGTGTATCGGGAAAGTAGCTCAGAGATGTAGGGAGGCGACAGGTTGTGGACGGCCTTGTATGTATTTGTTAGTACTTTGAAGTGAATTCGCTGGGCAATGGGGAGCCAGTAAAGGGATTGGCAGAGGGGAGAGGCAGCGGAGTAACAGGGTGAGAGGTGGATTAGTCAGGCAGCAGAGTTGAGGATAGATTGGAGGGGTGCGAGAGTGCTAGATGGAAGGCCACAGAGGAGAATGTTGCAGTAGTCTAGGCGGGAGATGATGAGGGCATGTACAATTAGTTTTGCAGACTTAAAGTTGAGGAAAGCGCGGATGCGGGAGATATTTTTGAGTTGGAGTCGGCAGGTGGTGGAAAGGGCTTGGATGTGCGGTCGGAAGGAGAGAGCAGAATCCAAGGTCACTCCAAGGCAGCGGACTTGGTTGACTGGGGAGAGTGTGCAGCCATTGATCGTGATAGATAGGTCTGTTGGGGGGGTTGAGCAAGATGGGGGAAAGATGATGAATTCTGTTTTATCCATGTTAAGTTTTAGAAAGCGAAAGGAGAAGAAGGATGATATAGAAGATAGACATTGTGGGATTCTTGATAGTAAGGTGGTGATGGTTGGACCAGAGAGGTAGATTTGTGTGTCGTCAGCATAAGAGTGATACTGAAAGCCATGGGACTCTGAGCTGTCCCAGGCCAAAAGTGTAGATAGAGAAGAGCAGGGGTCCTAGGACAGAGCCTTGCAGGACACCAACAGAGAGGGAATGAGACGACGAGGTGGAGCAGGAGTGGGAGACGCTAAACGTCCGGTCTGTGAGGTATGATGTGATCCAGGAGAGGGCCAGGTCAGTGATGCCAAGAGATAAGAGAGTTTGCAACAGAAGGGAGTGGTCGACAGTGTCAAAGGCAGAGGACAGGTCAAGGAGAAGGAGGACAGTGTATTGTTTCTTGGGGGTTTTCTGGGAGTAGAAAATCGATGATTTATCCTCAGAATAGATAATCAATATTTGATTGGTGGCGGTCCACCGATCAGCTGTTTGAAGAGGCTGTGGTGCTTCTGTGAGCGCTGCAGCCTCAGCACAGCTTACTAAGCACAGTGCTGTCCGTTAAATAGTGGCTGTGTTTGGTATTGCAGTTCAGGGTCATTAACTTGGATGGGATTGAGCTGCACCTAGGCCATGCGAATGATGATGACATCACTGGCCGAGGAAGAGGTGAGCACCGCAGCCTCTTCAAACAGCTGATTGGCAAGGGGTGCCAGGTGTCGGACTCCCACCAATCAGATACTGATGACCTATCCTAAGAATATGATATGAATATTAAACTCCAGTGCCCTTTAAACCGGATTTGGGCACAAAGTGCTATGCCCCCCCCCTTTTAATTTAGGGATTGATCCTGGCCTTTTATGAAGATGAAAAAAGATAACCCCTGTGCATATGGCCAGGCAGGGGTGTGTGGGTGTTTATAGACTAGCTGTACTGCAGGATCTGGTCTCACTCTGAAGGTCCTGACAAATCTTTGTATTCACGCAGATCAACCTTTCATTGCAATGGATGCTGTATAGTACCCCCTAACAAAAATCACTCAGGTTCTCCATCCCTTCTAATGTAAAAGGTCGCTGATATTGGACTATCCCTTAAAAGTTGTTTTCAGACTATGTTTTTGTATTTACAGCGAAGAGAAGGCAGAAAAGTAGTCGAAGAAGTGACACCGGTATGACTCTTAAGATTTCATTTGTAATCTGCTTTCATTTTCCCAGGAGATGATCGATGAAGCTGACAGGGATGGAGACGGGGAAGTGAATGAGCAGGAGTTTCTTAGAATAATGAAGAAGACCAGCCTGTACTGAATGTGCCTCTGGGATCTGCCCCAGTGCTCCTCGGCTTCTCTGCTTAAGGAACTGATCAAGATCACAACCCTTGAAAGCACAACTGTGTCATTGACCATCTTCTTCTTGACCAGTTCTAAGTTGTGGAGATGGCTTAAGAAACCCTGCAATGTGCCAACCAAACAATTTTAGGGAACTGTTTGATTTTACTTTGTGCCTATATTGTGTCTCTGGTAATGCAGGGGAGGCGAAATATTGTGAAATGTGTCCAGCGTTTGGTGACATTGACCAGTCAAAGAGAAACTGACGATGTTGTCTAGGTTTTATTACAAATTGTCCAACCAAATATTCAGTATAATGTGTTTATAATGTGTGTTGTGTGTGTGTATATATAGAATATATATATATATATATATATATATTGTGTTTGTATACCATATGTAGGCAGAAAATATATTATAAAATTCTTCTACCATCCTTAGAAAAGCATACAGATGTCATACTTGCATCTTCTTCAATGGGAAATTCAATACCTTGTCACTTTGATTGGGGTAAGGCCACTGGGACCCACCATCATTGATCTTGAGGACCAGCGTGCCCAGTACATCTTTCCTAGTTCAGAGCTGGCTTTGCAAACATGTTCAGCGTCCAAGTCTAAGGTACCTACTGTCATGTGAGGGTACTGTGGTACCACCAGACATTTGTAGCATATCCAATCAATGAACTACTTCTATGTGATGTGATTCTTCAGTGAGCATGCAGTGAGAAGACGAATCTGTGAATTGAAGAGGAAGTGGAAAAAGGATAGGATATATTACAACGTTTCTTACAATCACCTGTAAAAAAAAATTAAACCAGCCTTCTGCTTTTTTTTTTTTTTTTTTACTGTGTTTTACTTTTAAGGTTACATTATGCTGATAATTAACCCCTCTTAAATGGATATTCCAGTTGTCGCTTAATGATTTTTGTACTGAAGCCTCTGTATTTTAATGCGTGTCTTACATTTTCCGCATTCGTATGCACTGCCAGAGTGGAGAACATCTATTGAGCACATTTAAGAAAATTCAACCATTAAAAGTGTATTTTATATATTTATATTTGATGAAATGCCTCCTGTGCTAAATAAATGTACATCATCTGTCACATGTGGTTGTTTCATTTATGTTGTAAAAGCAGTTTTTACCCTTCACCCATGACAGCAATATAGAGAGATGGATCCGCCCCCACAGTTGGACAGGAAGCCAGTAATTAAAAAGGGCACACCCACTTCCTCCTTCAGCATGGTTTCCTGTCCTTCGGACAGAGGAAACGGGAGCATGCATCCTCTGGGCTGTGAAACAAGGAACACCTTATGATGGATTGAACTTAGGTTATACATCGATTGTTTATGTTGTGTGGTTGGTGCGAATCTGTTTGATACTATTTGACTTCATGGCCTGGCTTAGGGGCCTGGATGGCTGCCTCATGGCTTCGATGCCTGTATGGCTGCCTCATGGCTTCGGGGCCTGGATGGCTGCCTCACGGCTTCGGGGCCTGGATGACTGCATCATGACTTCGAGGCCTGGATGGATGCCTCATGGACTTGGATAGCTATGCCTTCAGGGTCTGGGTGGCTGCCTCATGGCTTCAGGGCCTGGATGGCTGCCTCATGGCTTCAGGGCCTGGATGGCTGCCTCATGGCTTCAGGGCCTGGATGGCTGCCTCATGGCTTCAGGGCCTGGATGGCTGCCTCATGGCTTCAGGGCCTGGATGGCTGCCTCATGGCGTCAGGGCCTGGATGGCTGCCTCATGGCTTCAGGGCCTTTGCGTCTGTGCCTGATTGGCTGAACGCCTTTGCGTCTATGCCTGATTGGCTGAACGCCTTTGTGTCTATGCCATTATTTTCTAACATTACTAACCCCAGCGACACTTCATCAGACACAAAAAAGTGTGTTGTGTCTTGAAGGCCATCCCTTGACATATGCCCCAGTAAGTCTTTTAGAGGTGATCTGAGGCGATCAGTTGATTGCTGTCCTTAACAGCAGATGCCTGTTGACATTATTGGTGCAGCGAGCCGCTGTGGGAGCTGGTGAAGAGTGTGGTAGCGGCCTTGATGAGTTGTTGTGGTGTCTCTGTGCGCTCCTTCAGGCCTTCACTCCCTGGGTTCGGTACAGTGCAAGGGCAGTGCGAAAAAAACAAGCAAAGATTGCAGAGCAAATCATATTTTCCTTTACGGAATGCAAAAGTTAGATTGAGGTACATTCAGCAGTAAGTTGTTCAATGAGATGTCCGAGGCATGAGCTCAGTAGAGGTGTAGCCTACTGTCCATTAAAATGAGGGGGGGGGGAAGGGGTGTCTTGGCTTGTTATCCTATTGCAGCAGCAGGGCCGGTAATGCTTGGCGCTGATCCCTCTGCTGTTTCTCACTCTATTAACTGTACAAGTTTAAAATCTCTCTGGAGTAAGGTTCCTCACAGGAAATCTGAAAAAGGCTCTTAGAGCAGAAGCACTGTAATGTGCTTACTTACTACTAGAATTTTCTGACCCACCCACTCCCTCAGCTCTAGAACGGGCTTCCCCAGGGTGGAAGTCCTGACCACATGCAGCTCATGTTGGAACTCTCCAAGTGGGAAGTGCATTATATGACATACAGCACAAAACATCACATAACATACATTACCAAAAATTTGCAGATGCCACTAGTTGCACTAGGGTACTGCATTGACAGCAGAGGCAGACTGGCCATAGACCCTACAGGGAAATATTTTAGGGGGCCACCCAAGTCCTCCTCACGGCCGCTGTCCAGGTACATAACAATCTACTAGGACCATCGGCCAAATGCCTGAATTCAACTGCATCGCTGTCCTCAGTATAGTTGATTGACAGCAGCGGTCACATTGGGGTATACAGTATGTCATCAGTGTAGCCGTGTAAAGACAGACCAGAATTAAGGACCAGAGCACAGATGCTGGAAACGGTAGGAGATAAAGTGGTAAATATAAAATATGTTTTATTTTAGCACATTTAGTGACATTAGTTATGTTTTTCATTCAGATAGCCCCTTGAATTAATATTGCAGTACTTTCAAAACTGATCACATGCAGGACTCCAGTATATGTTGTAGGTATGTCAATGCACAATATCTGCTATTAACCTACTGACACTTGTTAAGAGGGTTTTCCCAAGGCGCCTCTGACTTCTGATAAGTCAAAGATCGAAAAATCCTTTCCTGGTTCCTGGTCGGAAATTACTTACAGGAATACAACTATATAGTCATCTCATTTATCCACATTATCTCAGAACACAAAGTAGTTTGTAGGATAAGTTCGCACAAAGATCACTTATAATAAAGTTTGGCAGTAAATCTACAACCTTCAGAAAATCAGGGTGGGAGCAAGATGGTTAGCCCAAGAGAAGAGGAGCATCCTTATTAAAGAATAGATGTCAACAGCCCCAACAGAAATAACATTAAAGGGGTTGTCTCATCACAGACAATGGGGGCATATGGCTAGGATATGCCCCCATTGTCCTATACAGTCGTGGCCAAAAGTTTTGAGAATTACATAAATATTGGAAATTATAATAGCAATTTGCATATACTCCAGAATGTTATGGAGAGTGATCAGATGAATTGCATAGTGCTTCTTTGCCATGAAAATTAACTTAATCCCAAAAAAACCTTTCCACTGCATTTCATTGCTGTCATTAAAGGACCTGCTGAGATCATTTCAGTAATCGTCTTGTTAACTCAGGTGAGAATGTTGACGAGCACAAGGCTGGAGATCATTATGTCAGGCTGATTGGGTTAAAAAGGCAGACTTGACATGTTAAAAGGAGGGTGATGCTTGAAATCATTGCTCTTCCATTGTTAACCATGGTGACCTGCAAAGAAACGCATGCAGCCATCATTGCATTGCATAAAAATGGCTTCACAGGCAAGGATATTGTGGCTACTAAGATTGCACCTCAATCAACAATTTATAGGAACATCAAGAACTTCAAGGAAAGAGGTTCAATTCTTGTTAAGAAGGCTTCAGGGCGTCCAAGAAAGTCCAGCAAGCACCAGGATCGTCTCCTAAAGAGGATTCAGCTGTGGGATCGGAGTGCCACCAGTGCAGAGCTTGCTCAGGAATGGCAGCAGGCAGGAGTGAGCGCATCTGCACGCACAGTGAGGCGAAGACTTTTGGAAGATGGCCTGGTGTCAAGAAGGGCAGCAAAGAAGCCACTTCTCTCCAAAAAAACCCATCAGGGACAGATTGATCTTCTGCAGAAAGTTTGGTGAATGGACTGCTGAGGACTGGGGCAAAGTCATATTCTCCGATGAAGCCTCTTTCCGATTGTTTGGGGCATCTGGAAAAAGGCTTGTCCGGAGAAGAAAAGGTGAGCGCTACCATCAGTCCTGTGTCATGCCAACAGTAAAGCATCCTGAGACCATTCATGTGTGGGGTTGCTTCTCATCCAAGGGAGTGGGCTCACTCACAATTTTGCCCAAAAACACAGCCATGAATAAAGAATGGTACCAAAACACCCTCCAACAGCAACTTCTTCCAACAATCCATTAACAGTTTGGTGAAGAACAATGCATTTTCCAGCACGATGGAGCACCGTGCCATAAGGCAAAAGTGATAACTAAGTGGCTCGGGGACCAAAACGTTGACATTTTGGGTCCATGGCCTGGAAACTCCCCAGATCTTAATCCCATTGAGAACTTGTGGTCAATCCTCAAGAGGCGGGTGGACAAACAAAAACCCACTAATTCTGACAAACTCCAAGAAGTGATTATGAAAGAATGGGTTGCTATCAGTCAGGAATTGGCCCAGAAGTTGATTGAGAGCATGCCCAGTCGAATTGCAGAGGTCCTGAAAAAGAAGGGCCAACACTGCAAATACTGACACTTTGCATAAATGTCATGTAATTGTTGATAAAAGCCTTTGAAACGTATGAAGTGCGTGTAATTATATTTCACTACATCACAGAAACAACTGAAACAAAGATCTAAAAGCAGTTTAGCAGCAAACTTTGTGAAAACTAATATTTGTGTCCTTCTCAAAACTTTTGGCCACGACTGTAAATATGTGAGTGGATCTGTGGCAGTGCAAACTGGAAAATTGCCCCAGAAATCAGACTTGTAGTCTTAGGGTACTTTCACACTCGCGTTTGGTGCGGATCCGTCATGGATCTGCACAAACGCTTTTCTTCAGATAATACAACCGATAATACAACTGCATCCGTTCAGATCAGATCCATTTGTATTATCTGTAACATGGCAAAAACATACCCGTCTTGAACACCACTGAAAGTCAATTGGGGACAGATCCGTTTTTTATGGTGCCATATTGTGTCTGTGAAAACGGATCCGTCCCCATTGACTTACATTGTGTGTCCGTTTGCCTCCGCATTGCTTGCAGCGTTTTGGTGTCCGCCTCCAGAGCGGAATGGAGGCGGAACGGAGGCAAACTGATGCATTCTGAACGGATCCTTATCCATTTAGAATGCATTAGGGCAAAACTGATCTGTTTTGGACCGCTTGTGAGAGCCCTGAAACGGATCTCACAAACGGAAACCAAAACACCAGTGTGAAAGTAGCCTAAGACTTCCATTGAAGATTTCATGGTAAACACGTTAGATTTTAATGCTTTGTATTCTTGGAGTATGAACATGGCCTAAATCTGCAGAGCCATGGATCAGATACATCAAGGATCTATAGGAAGTGTGGGGATTTGCTCTGGTAGACAGGCTAGCGGACGCAGTATAGAGGTAACCACAAAGTCTTCAACCCCTTAGTGACCAAGCCTGTTTGGGCCTTTATGACCAAGCGTTTTTCTTCCTTTTTTTATGGTCTCGTTCCAAGAGCTATAACTTTTTTATTTTTTCATCTATATAGCTTTATGAGGGCTTGTTTTTTACGGGACAAGTTGTAGTTTTTAATGGCTCCATTTTGGGGTACACATAACTTTCTGATTAACTTTTATTAACTCTTTCTGGGAGGGAGATAGGGAAAAATAGCAATACTGCCACTGCGTTTTTACATTATACATTTTTTGGCGTTCATTTTTCGGTACAAATAACATAATATCTTTATTCTCTGGGTCAGTACGATTACAGTGATACTAAATACTTATAATTTTGTTTACGTTTTACAACTTTTTTTGCAATAAAACACCTTTTATTAACCAAAAAAATTATTTTGCATTGCCACTTCACAAGACCCATAACTTTTTTTTATTTTTTTATATGGAATTGTGTGAGGGCTTGATTTTTAAAAGACGACTTGTATTTTTCATTGGTATGATTTTGGAGTAAATGCCGCTTTTTGATCGCTTGTTATTAAGTTTTTTTTTCGGTGGAAACTAAGAATAAATTCGAAATTCTGTCTTTTTTTATTTTTTATTTTTTAAGGCGTTCACCATAGGGGATAATTTATGTAATATTTATGTAGTCCCGGTCGTTACGGACGCGGCAATACCAAACATATGGGGGATATTTTCTTTTTGCAATTTTTTTAATTGAAAAGCTATTTTCAATGGAAAAAAATACATATTTTTTTATTTTATGGAATTTTTTTTATTTAAAAAATGTGTATTTTTTTTCTATTTTTTTTACTACTTAATAGTCCCACAAGGGGACTATAATATACAGTATTTTGATTGCTTTTAAAATGTAATGCATTATCTCTATAATGCATTGCATTTCAATAGCAATGCTATTCGAACATTGACCAGCAGGCTGCGCCAGAGAGGCACAGTCTGCTGGAAGTAACGGAAGACAGGCTCGGGGCCCTGATCGGAAGCAAGGTAAGCTTCCCAGCACATCAGCACCCCGCGATCACATTTTCGGGGTGCTGATGGGAGACAGAGGGAGTCCGCTCCCTCTGTCACCACTTTACATGCAGCGGGCGCCATTGCGCCCGGCATGTAAAGGGTTAAACAGCCCGGATCGGCACTCCTGCCAGTTAGGGCTGTTAGAGCAGGGACCCGGCTCTCATGTGAGAGCCAGCTCCGCGCTCCCTGCTGCACGAGGGAGCCGCTTAGACTGGGCCGCCGTAAAAACGCGGCAGCCCAGCCTAAGGCCCCTTTGTGACCGCCGTAAAAACACGTATGGGTGGTCACTAAGGGGTTAAATTGTAACTGCCATTTCACTACCAAAAATGAAATTCCTAACATATGTGATGCTGAAAGGGATATTCATGAAACTGCATTTTTCAGCCAATTTTACCTTTCTGATCTCTGTATTCAGCCCTTCGCAACCCTATTTCTCTGTGTCTCTATTTCAGCAACTTCCTAAGATGGCCTCTGCTGCTCTTCCTGTGATGATCTTTGCCCTTCCTTGATGCCATCCTGCATTTCCCTCACTTCCCATAAGCCCTTGCTCTCCTCACATGAACTAGCAGGACCAATTAGAACGCAGATAACTTCCCACAGTACCCAGAGCAGTGTGTATCCTCACATACAGCTAACCAGAGACAACCCCTGCAATTACATTAAATTAGTAAGCATTTTTTTAATAGCCAGCTGTCCCTCATTCTCTTCCAGACTGACAGGGAGGGGGGGGGGGAGCTACTTTAGCTGTTTATATCCCTGGTTTGGTACCAGCTAGAAATATGTATTGTCTGAAAGCTGACATTTCAAGCTTTCAGACAATACCAGAATTACATAACTCTGTTCAGTACAGGGGAAGATATAAATGATAGAAATTAGGATGCTGCGAATGAAGCTGAAAGTAAAAGTAAAAGCAGATTTTACCCGCGATTATTCCCGACTCTATTTCTAACAATGATTTCTCCTCTGTTGCTTGGACTAGAGCTGTCATTATGGTCTTCTATGAAAGCTTGGACTGTCAGCTTTCAAACAAGACCATTGAGAAGATATCACCGTCTAAAGCAGCCCTCCCCCCTCCACTTTCTGCCTTAGCCCAGCTCCAGGCTGTCAGGGGTGAGCTCCTCCTCCCAGAGCTCATCCTTCTCTTGTTATAATACTGAGAAGACGGACTGCACATGTCAACGCTGTGAGAAGAGAGCTGCTGAATAGGAAAGTAGCATGCATTTGTGGGAGTTATTAGCAGTTAAAACTGAAAATGATCACATTTTTAAGCACAAAAGCACTTATACAGCAGGGTGTACTATACCATTAGGGAATAAAAAATTAAACGGCAGTTATACTTTAACTTAAACAGTTCAGTGTTTTATTTACACATAAGGAAAAACAAAAAGTGACATTTTGCAGTCTAGGTGTTTGTTCACACCATGAAAAGTCCACAGAACAAAAAACCTTCACCTGGTTTGAAGTTTCTCCACCTGTGGTCCACAGGAGGCTTTAGGGGCATTCTTCTCACCATGTGGCTCCCAGCCCTTTTGCACGTCACAAGTTTTCAGATCCCAAAACACACAGGGACTGAGAGCGCTCCACTGTCAAAGAGGAGTAATCCACACACAGCTGAGACTGCTGGCTGGGTTTGATATAGGCCAGTAAAGACCCGGCCTGAAGAGTGGGGCGAAGCCACCCACCCAGCACTTTGACTACTCTCAGTAAGAGCCGGCCCGAATCAGCTTACAGCCATGCTAAAATAGCAATGTGTCAACCAGCACTAGCTGCCGCTGACACTTGAAAATTCCGGCTCTTACTTCACCGAGGCCAGGAACCTTGGTGACACATACCTTCCGTCAACGATGGACCCTTGCGCCTTCCTACAGTAGTCATACCATCTCAGGGCTCCTCAAATCTCTGCTCTGTGACTTTCTATCCATTCTCAGGCTTCACTGGAAACTCCTAGACCCTGGTGTAACTAAACTCCCATATCCTAGGTACAATATACAGCACAGTCTCCTTTTGGGGCAGAGGACCTTTTAGACCACCTTATGCTCAATGACCCAGAGTCTCCCAGATATCATAGCCAAATAAATATCAGGTTATTGGGGAGGGTGTTAGACATATGTAATATAATATGCAGGGGCGTCTTTAATATTGATTGGACCCTGGGCAAAAATTTACTTGGGCCCCCTGGATCCCGCCTTCCTACACCCTAGCATGCAATCACGCCCTCCACCACAACACACACACACAAAAAATCCACACATCTGGTAGAGTACAGTGAATGACTGTAAATACTTCAAGTTCTGAAGACTCCAGCGGCTCAGAATCAGTGCTCTGGGCAGCTGGGCTCAGGCTGAAAGTGGGCACCGCTCTGCAGGAAGGAGACCAGGGCTCGGCTCACCCTAGCGTTACAGTGCTCCCCAGCACCCCACAGTATGCAGTATAGCACCCTATAGTATACAGCAACCCACAGTATGCAGTATAGCACCCTATAGTATACAGCACCCCACAGTATGCAGTATAGCACCCTATAGTATACAGCACCACACAGTATGCAGTATAGCACCCCACACTATACAGTAGCCCACAGTATATAGTAGAGCAGTATAGCCCCCCACACTATACAGGCCCCCCACACTATACAGGCCCCCACACAGTATACAGCCCCCCACACTATACAGCCCCCCCACACTATACAGGCCCCCCACACTATACAGGTCCCCTCCACAGTATACAGGCCCCCCACACTATACAGGCCTCCCACACTATACAGCCCCCCCCCCCACAGTATACAGCCCCCCACAGTATACAGCCCCCCACACAGTATACAGCCCCCCACACTATACAGGCCCCCCACAGTATACAGGCCCCCCACACAGTATACAGCCCCCCACACAGTATACAGCCCCCCACACAGTATACAGACCCCCACACAGTATGCAGGCCCCCACACTATACAGGCCCCCCACAGTATACAGCCCCCCCCCACAGTATACAGGCCCCCCACAGTATACAGACCCCCCACAGTATACAGCCCCACACAGTATACAGGCCCCCCACAGTATACAGCCCCCCCACAGTATACAGGCCCCCCACAGTATACAGGCCTCCCACAGTATACAGCCCCACACAGTATACAGCACCCCACACAGTATACAGCACCCCACACACTATACAGGCCCCCCACACTATACAGGCCCCCCCCACAGTATACAGCCCCCCACACAGTATACAGCCCCCCACACTATACAGGCCCCCCACAGTATACAGGCCCCCCACAGTATACAGGCCCCCACACAGTATACAGCCCCCCACACAGTATACAGCCCCCCACACTATACAGCCCCCCACACAGTATACAGCCCCCCACACAGTATACAGCCCCCCACACAGTATACAGCCCCCCACACAGTTTACAGCCCCCCACACTATACAGGCCCCCCACAGTATACAGCCCCCCCACAGTATACAGGCCCCCCACAGTATACAGACCCACACAGTATACAGGCCCCCCACAGTATACAGCCCCCCCCACAGTATACAGGCCCCCACAGTATACAGCCCCACACAGTATACAGGCCCCCCACAGTATACAGGCCCTCCACAGTATACAGGCCCCCACAGTATACAGCCCCACACAGTATACAGGCCCCCACACAGTATACAGCACCCCACTATACTGTAGTTTACAGTATATTAGCATAACAGCCCCTGTCACCTTTTTCTGATGTAATCTTCACACAAAAAAGCTCCAAACTTCTCCTGCAACACTCCTTATAGGACCTGTGATGACCTCATAGCCATGTGACCAGTAATATTGCTAGGTTACTGGTCACATGGTGATGATGTCATCTAAGGTCCTAGACTAGATCACAGCTTTCACAGTACGCTGGCTGGACTCAGTGCCGGCAGGCATGGCAGCACCTCCTGTGTAGCTGACAGCCTGACACCCGGGGCAGTAGCTAGCAGGGCTCAAGAGGCAGCTGCCTTGGGCCCCCCAGGAGCAACTGGGCCCGGGGCAGCTGCCCCTTTTGCCCCTTGGTAAAGACAGCCCTGATAATATGTCTTACAGAGCTGAGATACTAATAGAAGGACTTCTTGTTCTTTTTCTGTCTGACACTTATTAGTGATAAAACATCAGCATTACCACTTATAGCATTATAGTCAAGAAGACGCCGCCAATCCTTGGAGGAAATGAAACAAGAATACAAGACAATAACACTTTTTTTTTTTTTTTTTTTTATTTAGGGAGAAGGGAGTAGGGATTGGGGTAGGGTATTTTTTTGTGTTTTTTGTATTTAGATGGGGGGGGGGGGTAGGGAAAGCAGAAGTTTTGTCATTTTTTATGTTGTTTTAAATTTTTTATATTTTTTTAGGGGGGGGGGGGCATTCTTCTTCCTCTACTGCTGGAGGCTAATTGCTGGTATCTATATCTGCTCTTTCCAGGCTTGGCGGGGACTCTGGTGCTGTCCATGTAGACAGGTGGTGTTATCAATTACTTCTTTGGTGTTTGTAGAAGCCAAGTCCTCCAAATCCACAGCCTTCAGAAAAGCATGCAGGGCCTGAGCAGGATCTTCAGCATCAGAAGAAGTGGAACATTTCTTTTTTTTTTCTTTTTTTTTTACTTTTTGTTGTTTTAATCTCCTGGTCACACTCTTCTCCAGTTGGCCCATAGCTTGATGTACAATTGCTTTTTTCCTTTTTTTCCGTCTTGATGGGGATTCTGGCACAGATGACAATGGCCATGTAGACTGATGTTTACAGGCATGATGTGTTATAAAGCCATGTAATCTGCGATGTTTGCAGAGGCCAAGTTTTCTCCCATATTCACAGCCTTTGGAAAAGCATGCAGGGCCGTTGCAGGATCTTTAGTCTTGGATGAAGAGGTGTTCACTAAGGAGATTCAGAAAGGATTTTTCCTCTTTCTAGAGGCGCCAGGACTGAGTTTCTGGGTGACATTTTGGTGGCTGAGTCCATACGCTGCTTTCCTGGCTTTACCATAGTTCTCTCTATTGGTCTTGTTGGATGGAGTATGATGACTTGTAGATGGATGTTCATCATTTTGGCTGGTGGTCAGGAGATGTAATCTGCCCCCACAGATCCTGCAATAAGCTTTATTTTGAGCGATGGTTCTAAAACGCCCAAAGCTGTGGAGACAGAGAAATTACTGGTTAATAGGCAGAAATGGATCATTAGAGGACAGATATAAACTGTACCAACAACAGAAAATCTCCAACAATATATGAATAACTGGCTACAGGAAAACAGCCCAAGCACAAAATATAGAATATGCCGCATCCTGACCCCTTTTACCCATAAAATAGCCTCAGATGTCAGTCTACTGAGATAATAGTAACTTACAATAGAATACCATCAGCAGGATCACCCTGAAGTCATCCCATAGTTATTGTTCTTTATAGGTCTAATATCCTCTTACCTGTGATGACACAAGGAGCATTGGTAGGTGAACTTGTAATTGATGTCATATGAGTGGTAAATGTCCACCTTTGGCAGCTCCGGATGTACACAGGTCACTTTCTGGGCATACGTCATCCATAATGGACCATGTCCAGCGTTTAGGTCTCCATCAATGAGCCAGCAGGCAGCATGACACATCTCATGGGCCAATGCGTCTCTTACTCGGTCTAAAGAGAATATAATTTATATGTATAATGAGTATAAAAGACGTATTACATCCCAAGTAGCAGCCTGTTACTTCTGTCACAGGTGGGACATTTCATGGCAGCTTCTATCCCGTATACAGGGTGTTATATGAAGCTGTAAGATGGAGGTGATGTGAGACCTACCTGCAGAATCACAGACTTTCTCAGACAGTTCGATGATGGAATATCGCTCCATACCATCCTGCACATTATTGCAACGACCACCTGTAGATGTTAGTCTTTTACTCCAGGTTATTTGTAAGTCCTGAGGGAGCTAAATAAGTGGAAAAAGAAAACAAAGTCCATTCCATCTACATTTCATTCACTGACATACAGCAAGGAATAGAAGATAAAAAACATATTTCCATGGTTCTCCCAAGGTAATATGGACATGTCATCTAGAGACTGATAATAAGATACCTTGTTCTCAAAGGTGGTTCTGTTGTAGTGATGGAACAGTCTTGTTACCAGCTCCTCCTTTAACTCCTGGAAAAAGGTGGTGTAAGTGGATGTGGGCGATGTGATGTCTTTAATGACACAGCCACAAGTATTACACAGAGTTCTCCTGGAAAGAAGGAATTATACATTAAGCATTAGCTATAGTATCAGGAGAACGTTTATATACATTTATCCTCTCAATGTAAAAGTGACTTTTCTCCTAACAGGTAATAGGTGTCAAGTAATGTTCTCCTGACATAGAGGTAATAAACAGTTTCCAAAAGTTCCCGACAGGAAGACCGCCCCCCTGGACCAATTCTTTAATTTTAATATCACCCCTTTTGAGAGGTCACTGATACATCATGGATGCTGAATTTACTCTAGACAAGGGCAGGTTTCTTTGACTGTCAAGTGGATTGTCCGGGAGACACACATGGGTCATCTTTTACTGAAACTACTATACATTTTTTGGCTTCCAATGATCCAGAACATGAGCTAGATTTATGGGATTCAGCTAATGCTACTCCAGGCAGAGACCACGTCTCTAATTTTACTAAGTGGCCCTCCCTCCATAGTGTATATTGTGGAGAGTGTTGGTCTCCCTAAGAGTTATGGTCAGTGTTAAGATTAAAATCGTAATAAATAACTTTATATTTCTCACCTTTCCTCTGAACTGGATCTCTCCGCACCTTCAGATGTTTTTTTATCTGGACAGAAAACAGCAGTAAATATAAGAAGTTTATGTAAAAAACGGCATTGACAGGAACATTATCTACAAGATGTCCTCATAGACATAAGGTGGTGGGAATGTGTTCAGGTAACACCTAGATTTATATTATGTCATCCATGTCAGACTCTTGGCTTCTTCTACTTATTAGATCATCTTACAGCTCTAGTTGTTTTTTATATTTCTCCTAAAGATTATTTAACCCACTGAATAGCTACTGACCTGTGACAGCAGTGCCTGGTGTAATGGTGGATTCATCATCGCTGTCACTGATGGTAATTGGAGAGTCCCTCTCTGTAGAGGTATCAGAAGACCCTGTATCAGTCCTGATCCCTATGAAGAACAGATAACAGGACAGAGAATTGAGAAATGTCCCGTGTCTAATAACACAAACCTGGATTGTAACTGGAAAACACAGTGATTTATAACTTACTTTTAGGTGTGGAAGATTCTCCACTTTGAGAGTCATCATCATCAGTATCATCAGATATCACGGTGGTGTCAATGGAACTGTGAAAACATTATTGGAAATCTTTGTAACTGAAAATGCCTTTAGTTGCAGAAATCCCAGCAGATACTAGTAGATCAGAGGTATCTGGACATCAAAGAACCCCCCAGAAGCTGTAATTTGCTCCCTTACCTGTTGACGTCATTGTCAACATCACTTGATGATGGAATTGATGGAATTAGATCTGTTATAGTGAGATAAAAAATAATTATCTGACAGATGAAAGCTCTTATTTTATCTTCTGAGGAATAAGAAAGTTATACACAGAAATGTACATGGGGATGGGGTCATGGGTAAGTTGGTCAGTGAGATATCTCCACTTCTGAGACCCCCAGCTGAGCCCCCGGAGCTTCCTACATTTCCTATATAACAAGGAGATCTTTTCATCATGTTTTACTTTGTAAGGTCTTATTCCGCCATTTCTTGGATATACGGGATCATAGGAGAAATAAGTGACAACCAACATGGCTGCCATAATAAGTCCAGCTGGACCCCATCTTTCCCAAACCTGTTAGGACTAATTTATAAATTTTCAGAGTGTTGCTAAAGTGGTAAAAGTTTTCTGTTGATTTTGCTGAGACAATTCCCTGATCTTCACCCAAACAAAAACGGCATTTGGGTGTAGTTTTGTAGTTTGTGCCAGTGAGGATGATGAAAATCTACTATAGATTTCATTTTCTGACTTTAGGACAGTCCAAAACGCCCCTTCTAATATATTTGACGTTATTCACACCAGTGACCTTAAAATTAGACCAGTAGATGAGACACCAGTCCAGTAGTAATAACTGAGGGTCTGAGTGTATTTCTCACTGACGGTTATTGGGAAGCAATATATCAATATATCAGAGGCTTATTGGACACCGGACCTTTAGGTGATATCTGGGAAGTGAAGCCGCTTTCCTCTTCCAGAACTGGAGTCCTGGGAAATGGCTTCTTTGTGGGGCGAGTCTGGAATAAAGAAAGAACAGAAATGTGTAAGAAAGGAAACTAAAGAGAGCAATCAAATGCACCAATATCATGTATTCTACCGTATAAGAGGACCTGTCATCTCTCCTGACATGTCTGTTTTATTAAATACTTCCTTATAAGATAGCAATTCTGGAGCATCTATTCTTAGAACTTTATATTGTGCTGCTCCTCTGTTATTCATCCAGGAAATGTTATGAATAAACTGACCACTGGGATTCACCATTCCCCATTGTCAAAGTGTGTAATGCTGTCATTATCAATTGGCAGTTGGCAATATAAAACACCCCCTAAAGCAGGGGTCTCAAACTCGCGGCCCGCGGGCCATTTGCGGCCCTCAGTACAATATTTTGTGGCCCGCACCAACGGCCGGCCTGCGCAAAAATGAATGAATGAAAAAAATCATCTGACTTACTGTAGTACTGCTGCGGCGCCGCGCCGCCCGCCCTGCCTGCGAGTGCCGTCATGGCAACACACGGTCACATGGGCTCAGGGCAGGCCACGGGGGTGTGACAGGGTGAGTGAGCAGCGCCGCGGTGGCGGGAAGCAGCCAGAGCAGAGGGACTGTCAGAGGCGAGCAGTCTGACACAGCCACAGCGGTCAGAAAAAGATTGAACTGAAGAGTCGCAGGCAGCCGGCAGGAGAGTCAGGACAGGTCAGGTTGTGTTATGTTAGGGTAGCGAGTGTGATGTGAGTGACAACACAACATGGATGGCATGGAGGGGGAGAAATGTGATAACATGGATGATGTGACAAGATGGAGGATGGAGGGAGCCAGAGGGGGAGAAATGTGACAACATGGATGATGTGACAAGATGGAGGATGGAGGGAGCCAGAGGGGGAGAAATGTGACAACATGGATGATGTGACAAGATGGAGGATGGAGGGAGCCAGAGGAGGAGAAATGTGACAACATGGATGCCATGTTCAGAAGAACTGTTCATGATCTTCACTCAATGTTTATTCATGTTCAGGACACTTCATGTTCAGAAGAAATAATTAAAACTGTTAATAATGACATTTGAGGACTTTTTTTTGTGAAATCCCTTATGCGGCCCAGCCTCACCCAGACTCTGCCTCCTGCGGCCCCCAGGTAAATTGAGTTTGAGACCCCTGCCCTAAAGGAAATGTATAGTTATCAATATAGACATACATTTCAAATAGGAATAATGGCATTATACAGCGTATATAAAAAAAAAAAAGATCCAAACCCGTTATTTTATTGGGAATGGGTCGGGGGGGGGGGGGGGGGGGGGGGGTCTGGGTCTCTTCCAGTATGTAATGTGGATAAGATGTAAGGGTTGGGTTGTCAGAGCTATAGGCCTGTTTGGGGCATGTAATATGTTCCTCTATTATCACTACACAACATAACAATTAGTTACATTTATTGGACGGCCTTGTACGCTGGCTGTAAACATGTGACCCAACCGAAATCTTAGTTTTCACTTTATTTCTAAACTGAAACAGATGATAATCTCTGAGCCCCCGGATTGTTCTCCTCCGTCTTTTCCTTAATTATAGCGGACAACCGACGTATCCGCCATCTCCGCTCCCACAAGAGTCGCCAGTGAACTTCCCGAAATTCTTAAATAGCAAATTTACCTTAAGTGGACAAGTCACCGTGAAGAAACTCTTCCAAACACTCACCTGATGGAAATCCTCATCCTCACTGCTGTCCGATGAGTCGGACAGAACGATAATGCGCTTCCAGCGCTTAGTTTTCGGCATGATTTGAAAAATCGCACAGAACGCTCCTCGCTCTGCAAACGCCTACAGACACCCTCAATGGAGCTCTGCGCGGCTGGACTTTTAAGTCCTCTCATCATTTGTGACATCATTAGAATGCCATGATATTGTGACCTCATCACTGTGACATCACTGGTCATGTGACTACATGTATCAGGCAGGATCTAGTTATTGATAGGAAGCCATATTTGTGGTGTATAATGTGACATTTCTACAGACAACAGGTTCCATTCACGGAAATCATTGTTTTATCGCTATTGTTTTATTCGTGTAAATGGGTAGAATGTGGAGCTTCTTCCTAGAACCCGGCAATGCAAAAAATACTCCCATCATTCATTTATTGTATAGTACATAGCGACAAAAATCATCCTATGTCCTATCAAGTAAGATAGATGCTTATCTATGGACCTTTCATTAAGGCCTCTTTCACACGGGCGTCCCGGATTTGCTCCGGATGCGTCGCGTGTGCATTGCGGGAAACCCACGCGAGTAGGTACGCAATTTGACTGCGGTTGCGTTGCGTTGTTCAGTTTTTTGTACGCGCGTGATAAAAAACTGAATGTGGTACTCAGACCCCAACCCGGACTTCTTCACTGAAGTTCGGGTTTTGGTTAGGCGTTCTGTAGATATTATTATTTTCCCGTATAACATGGTTATAAATAAAAATAATAGCATTCATAATACAGAATGCTAAGTATAATGTCGATTGAGGGGTTGCAAAAAAAAAACAAAAAAAAAAACTCATCCACTTGATCGCGCAGCCGGCATTGTCTTCTTTCTTCTTCTTTCTGGACCTGCAAAAGGACCTTTGATGACGTAATCGCGCTCAGCACGTGGTGAGCGCGGTGACATCAGCGCAGGTCCTGCTGAATGAAGATAGAAGATCCTTCTATCCATGTTATAAGGGGAAATAATACAGTGAATTCAGTGGAGACATCACTGGATTTTATAGGCATGTAGTACTGTATTCCCTTGTATGTTTGGATGCTTGCGATTTTCACGCAGCCCCATTCATTTCTATGGGGCCTGCGTTGTTTGAAAAACGCAGAATATAGAGCATGCTGCGATTTTAACGCAACGCACAAGTGATGCGTGAAAATCACTGCTCATCTGCACAGCCCGATTGAAGTGAATGGGTCCGGATTACGTGCGGCTGCAATGCGTTCAACTCACGCATTGCACCCGCGCGGAATTCTCGCCTGTGTGAAAGGGGCCTAAGGGGTTGCACAGGATTGGAAGAAACATGGCTGCTCTTTCCATAAAACAGCGCCACCCCTGACCACAGGTCGTATGTGGTATTGTAGCTCTGCTCTATTCACTTCTGTGGATCAGAGCTGCAATACCAGACACAATCCATAGACAGTGGTCTGTTTCTGGAAGAAAGCAGCCATGTTCTTCTAATAATGGAGCAAACCCTTTACGTCTCAGGACATAATACACTTATATACTGCACCTATGTGCTGCACAGTAGTTGGAAACATGTGAAATGAATGATACAGATGTGGCAACTGTTACTGTGACTGGCTTAATGCCAGGGATGGACAGTTCATAGACCCTATAGTGAAAGTTTCCAGTGGGCCAATGCCCCTGTGGGCCACTCGAGCCATCATCATGGTCACTGGCCAGGTACGTAATAATCTGATACTTCCACCATTAATAAATGATAGGAACATTATGGGGTCATTTATTAAGATAGGCAATTTATACTCCGGTCTTAATCCCCATGCTCTGGCAGCGGATGCGCCAAAGTTATGTAAGAGGCTGGTTCCACTGGATGTGCAACATGGCCACCGGCCATGCCCCCTTTTCCAGCCACATCGGAAAAGTGGCGTGAGTGGGGGAAAAGGCGCAGATTGTGCAGCAAAACCACTTTACACCAAAATCTGCGCCTTAAGTACGTCAAAAAGTGATGTATCTTTTTTATTAAATGACCCCCTATGTACTTATAAACATGGCCAGCAGCCGCGGCTGCTCTCCTGAAATTAAGGCTACTTTCACACTAGCGTTCGGGTGTCCGCTCGTGCGCACCGTTTGAAGGGGCTCACGAGCGGCCCCGAACGCATCCGTCTGGCCCCAATGCATTCTCAGTGGAGGCGGATCCACTGAGAATGCATCCGCCTGCCAGCGTTCAGCCTCCGCTCCGTGAGCGGACACCTGAACGCTGCTTGCAGCGTTCGGGTGTCCGCCTGGCCGTGCGGAGGCGAGCGGATCCGTCCACACTTACAATGTAAGTCAATGGGGACGGATCCGCTTGAAGATGACACAATATGGCTCAATCTTCAAGCGGATCCGTTCCCCATTGACTTTCAATGTAAAGTCTGAACGGATCCGCTCAGGCTACTTTCACACTTAGAAAATTTTCTAAGTTTTAATGCAGACGCATCCGTTCTGAACGGATGCGAACGTCTGCATTATCGGAGCGGATCCGTCTGATGAAACATCAGACGGATCCGCTCCGAACGCTAGTGTGAAAGTAGCCTTAACTCTGTCACTGTCCTCTGGCCGATGATACAAATTAATACTACAGCGAGGAGCGGCCGTATCTTGTGCTGCTCGGAGGTGTTTGGTTCTTCTGGGGCAGTATTTTGTGCTGCTCTGTGGTATTTGGTTCTGCTGGGGCAGTATATTGTGCTGCTCTGAGGTATTTGGTTCTGCTGGGGCAGTATATTGTGCTGTACTGTGGTATTTGGTTCTGCTGGGGCAGTATATTGTGCTGCTCTGAGGTATTTGGTTCTGCTGGGGCAGTATATTGTGCTGTACTGTGGTATTTGGTTCTGCTAAGACATTTTATTGTGCTGCTCTGAGGTATTTGGTTCTGCTGGGGCTGTATATTGTACTGCTCTGTGGTATTTGGTTCTGCTGGGACAGTATATTGTGCTGCTCTGTGGTATTTGGTTCTGCTGGGGCAGTATATTGTGCTGCTCTGAGGTATTTGGTTCTGCTGGGACAGTATATTGTGCTGTACTGTGGTATTTGGTTCTGCTGGGGCAGTATATTGTGCTGCTCTGAGGTATTTGGTTCTGCTGGGGCAGTATATTGTGCTGCTCTGTGGTATTTGGTTCTGCTGGGGCAGTATATTGTGCTGCTCTGTGGTATCTGGTTCTGCTGGGGCAGTATATTGTGCTGCTCTGTGGTATTTGGTTCTGCTGGGGCAGTATATTATGCTGCACTGTGGTATTTGGTTCTACTGGGGCAGTATATTGTGCTGCTCTGAGGTATTTGGTTCTGCTGGGGCAGTATATTGTGCTGCACTGTGGTATCTGGTTCTGCTGGGGCAGTATATTGTGCTGCTCTGTGGTATTTGGTTCTGCTGGGGCAGTATATTGTGCTGCTCTGTGGTATTTGGTTCTGCTGGGACAGTATATTTTGCTGCTCTGAGGTATTTGCTTCTGCTGGGGCAGTATATTGCGCTGCTCTGTGGTATTTGGTTCTGCTGGGGCAGTATATTGTGCTGTACTGTGGTATTTGGTTCTGCTGGGGCAGTATATTGTGCTGTACTGTGGTATTTGGTTCTGCTGGGGCAGTATATTGTGCTGCTCTGAGGTATTTGGTTCTGCTGGGACAGTATTTTAGTGCTGATCTGTGGTATTTGGTTCTGCTGGGACAGTATTTTGTGCTGATCTGTGGTTGGTTCTGCTGGGACAGTATTTTGTGCTGATCTGTGGTTGGTTCTGCTGGGACAGTATATTGTGCTGCTCTGAGGTATTTGGTTCTGCTGGGGCAGTATATTGTGCTGCTCTGTAGTATTTGGTTCTGCTGGGGCAGTATATTGTGCTGCTCTGAGGCATTTGGTTCTGCTGGGGCAGTATTTTGTGCTGCTCTGTGGTTGGTTCTGCTGGGACAGTATATTGTGCTGCTCTGAGGTATTTGGTTCTGCTGGGACAGTATTTTGTGCTGATCTGTGGTTGGTTCTGCTGGGACAGTATTTTGTGCTGATCTGTGGTTGGTTCTGCTGGTACAGTATTTTGTGCTGATCTGTGGTTGGTTCTGCTGGGGCAGTATATTGTGCTGCTCTGTTGTATTTGGTTCTCCTGGGGCAGTATATTGTCCTGCTCTGTGGTATTTGGTTCTGCTGGGGCAGTATATTGTGCTGCTCTGAGGCATTTGGTTCTGCTGGGGCAGTATTTTGTGCTGCTCTGTAGTATTTGGTTCTGCTGGGGCAGTATTTTGTGCTGCTCTGTGGTATTTGGTTCTGCTGGGACAGTATATTGTGCTGCTCTGAGGTATTTGGTTCTGCTGGGACAGTATTTTGTGCTGCTCTGAGGTATTTGGTTCTGCTGGGACAGTATTTTGTGCTGATCTGTGGTTGGTTCTGCTGGGGCAGTATATTGTGCTGCTCTGTGGTATTTGGTTCTGCTGGGGCAGTATATTGTCCTGCTCTGTGGTATTTGGTTCTGCTAAGGCAGTATTATGTACTGCTCTGTGGTATTTGGTTCTGCTGGGGCAGTATATTGTGCTGTTCTGTGGTATTTGGTTCTGCTGGGGCGGTATATCGTGCTACACTGTGGTATTTGGTTCTGCTGGGGCAGTATATTGTGCTGCACTGTGGTATTTGGTTCTGCTGGGGCAGTATATTGTGCTGCTCTGTGGTATTTGGTTCTGCTGGGACAGTATATTGTGCTGTTCTGTGGTATTTGGTTCTGCTGGGGCGGTATATCGTGCTACACTGTGGTATTTGGTTCTGCTGGGGCGGTATATTGTGCTGCTCTGAGGTATTTGGTTCTGCTGGGGCAGTATATTGTCCTGCTCTGTGGTGTTTGGTTCTGCTGGGGCAGTATATTCTGCTACACTGTGGTATTTGGATCTTCTGGGGCAGTATATTGTCCTGCTCTGTGGTATTTGGTTCTGCTGGGGCAGTATTATGTACTGCTCTGTGGTATTTGGTTCTGCTGGGGCAGTATATTGTCCTGCTCTGTGGTGTTTGGTTCTGCTGGGGCAGTATATTGTGCTGCTCTGAGGCATTTGGTTCTGCTGGGGCAGTATTTTGTGCTGCTCTGTAGTATTTGGTTCTGCTGGGGCAGTATTTTGTGCTGCTCTGTGGTTGGTTCTGCTGGGACAGTATATTGTGCTGCTCTGTGGTGTTTGGTTCTGCTGGGGCAGTATATTATGCTGCACTGTGGTGTTTGGTTCTGCTGGGGCAGTATATTGTGCTGCACTGTGGTATTTGGTTCTGCTGGGGCAGTATATTGTGCTGCTCTGTGGTATTTGGTTCTGCTGGGGCAGTATATTGTGCTGCACTGTGGTATTTGGTTCTGCTGGGGCAGTATATTATGCTGCACTGTGGTATTTGGTTCTGCTGGGGCAGTATATTGTGCTGCTCTGTGGTATTTGGTTCTGCTGGGGCAGTATATTGTGCTGCACTGTGGTATTTGGTTCTGCTGGGGCAGTATATTGTGCTGCACTGTGGTATTTGGTTCTGCTGGGGCAGTATTATGTACTGCTCTGTGGTGTTTGGTTCTGCTGGGGCAGTATATTATGTACTGCTCTGTGGTATTTGGTTCTGCTGGGGCAGTATATTGTCCTGCTCTGTGGTATTTGGTTCTGCTGGGGCAGTATTATGTACTGCTCTGTGGTATTTGGTTCTGCTGGGGCAGTATATTTAGCTGCTCTGTGGTATTTGGTTCTGCTGGGGCTGTATATTGTGCTGCTCTGTGGTATTTGGTTCTGCTGGGGCAGTATATTGTGCTGCACTGTGGTATTTGGTTCTGCTGGGGCAGTATATTGTGCTGCACTGTGGTATTTGGTTCTGCTGGGGCAGTATATTGTGCTGCTCTGTGGTATTTGGTTCTGCTGGGACAGTATATTGTGCTGCTCTGTGGTATTTGGTTCTGCTGGGGCGGTATATTGTGCTACACTGTGGTATTTGGTTCTGCTGGGGCGGTATATTGTGCTGCTCTGTGGTATTTGGTTCTGCTGGGGCAGTATTATTTACTGCTCTGTGGTATTTGGTTCTGCTGGGGCAGTATATTGTCCTGCTCTGTGGTGTTTGGTTCTGCTGGGGCAGTATATTCTGCTACACTGTGGTATTTGGATCTGCTGGGGCAGTATATTGTCCTGCTCTGTGGTATTTGGTTCTGCTGGGGCAGTATTATGTACTGCTCTGTGGTATTTGGTTCTGCTGGGGCAGTATATTGTGCTGCACTGTGGTATTTGGTTCTGCTGGGGCAGTATGTTGTGCTGCTCTGTGGTATTTGGTTCTGCTGGGGCAGTATATTGTGCTGCACTGTGGTATTTGGTTCTGCTGGGGCAGTATATTATGCTGCACTGTGGTATTTGGTTCTGCTGGGGCAGTATATTGTGCTGCTCTGTGGTATTTGGTTCTGCTGGGGCAGTATATTGTGCTGCACTGTGGTATTTGGTTCTGCTGGGGCAGTATATTGTGCTGCACTGTGGTATTTGGTTCTGCTGGGGCAGTATATTGTGCTGCTCTGTGGTATTTGGTTCTGCTGGGACAGTATATTGTGCTGTTCTGTGGTATTTGGTTCTGCTGGGGCGGTATATTGTGCTACACTGTGGTATTTGGTTCTGCTGGGGCGGTATATTGTGCTGCTCTGAGGTATTTGGTTCTGCTGGGGCAGTATATTGTGCTGCTCTGTGGTGTTTGGTTCTGCTGGGGCAGTATATTCTGCTACACTGTGGTATTTGGATCTTCTGGGGCAGTATATTGTCCTGCTCTGTGGTATTTGGTTCTGCTGGGGCAGTATTATGTACTGCTCTGTGGTATTTGGTTCTGCTGGGGCAGTATATTGTCCTGCTCTGTGGTGTTTGGTTCTGCTGGGGCAGTATATTGTGCTGCTCTGAGGCATTTGGTTCTGCTGGGGCAGTATTTTGTGCTGCTCTGTAGTATTTGGTTCTGCTGGGGCAGTATTTTGTGCTGCTCTGTGGTTGGTTCTGCTGGGACAGTATATTGTGCTGCTCTGTGGTGTTTGGTTCTGCTGGGGCAGTATATTGTGCTGCACTGTGGTATTTGGTTCTGCTGGGGCAGTATATTGTGCTGCTCTGTGGTATTTGGTTCTGCTGGGGCAGTATATTGTGCTGCACTGTGGTATTTGGTTCTGCTGGGGCAGTATATTATGCTGCACTGTGGTATTTGGTTCTGCTGGGGCAGTATATTGTGCTGCTCTGTGGTATTTGGTTCTGCTGGGGCAGTATATTGTGCTGCACTGTGGTATTTGGTTCTGCTGGGGCAGTATATTATGCTGCACTGTGGTATTTAGTTCTGCTGGGGCAGTATTATGTACTGCTCTGTGGTGTTTGGTTCTGCTGGGGCAGTATATTATGTACTGCTCTGTGGTATTTGGTTCTGCTGGGGCAGTATATTGTCCTGCTCTGTGGTATTTGGTTCTGCTGGGGCAGTATTATGTACTGCTCTGTGGTATTTGGTTCTGCTGGGGCAGTATATTTAGCTGCTCTGTGGTATTTGGTTCTGCTGGGGCTGTATATTGTGCTGCTCTGTGGTATTTGGTTCTGCTGGGGCAGTATATTGTGCTGCACTGTGGTATTTGGTTCTGCTGGGGCAGTATATTGTGCTGCACTGTGGTATTTGGTTCTGCTGGGGCAGTATATTGTGCTGCTCTGTGGTATTTGGTTCTGCTGGGACAGTATATTGTGCTGCTCTGTGGTATTTGGTTCTGCTGGGGCGGTATATTGTGCTACACTGTGGTATTTGGTTCTGCTGGGGCGGTATATTGTGCTGCTCTGTGGTATTTGGTTCTGCTGGGGCAGTATTATTTACTGCTCTGTGGTATTTGGTTCTGCTGGGGCAGTATATTGTCCTGCTCTGTGGTGTTTGGTTCTGCTGGGGCAGTATATTCTGCTACACTGTGGTATTTGGATCTGCTGGGGCAGTATATTGTCCTGCTCTGTGGTATTTGGTTCTGCTGGGGCAGTATTATGTACTGCTCTGTGGTATTTGGTTCTGCTGGGGCAGTATATTGTGCTGCACTGTGGTATTTGGTTCTGCTGGGGCAGTATATTGTGCTGCTCTGTGGTATTTGGTTCTGCTGGGGCAGTATATTGTGCTGCACTGTGGTATTTGGTTCTGCTGGGGCAGTATATTATGCTGCACTGTGGTATTTGGTTCTGCTGGGGCAGTATATTGTGCTGCTCTGTGGTATTTGGTTCTGCTGGGGCAGTATATTGTGCTGCACTGTGGTATTTGGTTCTGCTGGGGCAGTATATTGTGCTGCTCTGTGGTATTTGGTTCTGCTGGGACAGTATATTGTGCTGCTCTGTGGTATTTGGTTCTGCTGGGGCGGTATATTGTGCTACACTGTGGTATTTGGTTCTGCTGGGGCGGTATATTGTGCTGCTCTGTGGTATTTGGTTCTGCTGGGGCAGTATTATTTACTGCTCTGTGGTATTTGGTTCTGCTGGGGCAGTATATTGTCCTGCTCTGAGGTGTTTGGTTCTGCTGGGGCAGTATATTCTGCTACACTGTGGTATTTGGATCTGCTGGGGCAGTATATTGTCCTGCTCTGTGGTATTTGGTTCTGCTGGGGCAGTATTATGTACTGCTCTGTGGTATTTGGTTCTGCTGGGGCAGTATATTGTGCTGCACTGTGGTATTTGGTTCTGCTGGGGCAGTATATTGTGCTGCTCTGTGGTATTTGGTTCTGCTGGGGCAGTATATTGTGCTGCACTGTGGTATTTGGTTCTGCTGGGGCAGTATATTATGCTGCACTGTGGTATTTGGTTCTGCTGGGGCAGTATATTGTGCTGCTCTGTGGTATTTGGTTCTGCTGGGGCAGTATATTGTGCTGCACTGTGGTATTTGGTTCTGCTGGGGCAGTATATTATGCTGCACTGTGGTATTTGGTTCTGCTGGGGCAGTATTATGTACTGCTCTGTGGTGTTTGGTTCTGCTGGGGCAGTATATTATGTACTGCTCTGTGGTATTTGGTTCTGCTGGGGCAGTATATTGTCCTGCTCTGTGGTATTTGGTTCTGCTGGGGCAGTATTATGTACTGCTCTGTGGTATTTGGTTCTGCTGGGGCAGTATATTTAGCTGCTCTGTGGTATTTGGTTCTGCTGGGGCTGTATATTGTGCTGCTCTGTGGTATTTGGTTCTGCTGGGGCAGTATATTGTGCTGCACTGTGGTATTTGGTTCTGCTGGGGCAGTATATTGTGCTGCACTGTGGTATTTGGTTCTGCTGGGGCAGTATATTGTGCTGCTCTGTGGTATTTGGTTCTGCTGGGACAGTATATTGTGCTGCTCTGTGGTATTTGGTTCTGCTGGGGCGGTATATTGTGCTGCTCTGTGGTATTTGGTTCTGCTGGGGCAGTATTATTTACTGCTCTGTGGTATTTGGTTCGCTGGGGCAGTATATTCTGCTGCACTGTGGTGTTTGGATCTGCTGGGGCAGTATATTGTCCTGCTCTGTGGTATTTGGTTCTGCTGGGGCAGTATTATGTACTGCTCTGTGGTATTTGGTTCTGCTGGGGCAGTATATTGTGCTGCACTGTGGTATTTGGTTCTGCTGGGGCAGTATTATTTACTGCTCTGTGGTATTTGGTTCGCTGGGGCAGTATATTCTGCTACACTGTGGTATTTGGATCTGCTGGGGCAGTATATTGTCCTGCTCTGTGGTATTTGGTTCTGCTGGGGCAGTATTATGTACTGCTCTGTGGTATTTGGTTCTGCTGGGGCAGTATATTGTGCTGCACTGTGGTATTTGGTTCTGCTGGGGCAGTATATTGTGCTGCTCTCTGGTATTTGGTTCTGCTGGGGCAGTATATTGTGCTGCACTGTGGTATTTGGTTCTGCTGGGGCAGTATATTATGCTGCACTGTGGTATTTGGTTCTGCTGGGGCAGTATATTGTGCTGCTCTGTGGTATTTGGTTCTGCTGGGGCAGTATATTGACTGCACTGTGGTATTTGGTTCTGCTGGGGCAGTATATTATGCTGCACTGTGGTATTTGGTTCTGCTGGGGCAGTATTATGTACTGCTCTGTGGTGTTTGGTTCTGCTGGGGCAGTATATTATGTACTGCTCTGTGGTATTTGGTTCTGCTGGGGCAGTATATTGTCCTGCTCTGTGGTATTTGGTTCTGCTGGGGCAGTATTATGTACTGCTCTGTGGTATTTGGTTCTGCTGGGGCAGTATATTTAGCTGCTCTGTGGTATTTGGTTCTGCTGGGGCAGTATATTGTGCTGCACTGTGGTATTTGGTTCTGCTGGGGCAGTATATTATGCTGCACTGTGGTATTTGGTTCTGCTGGGGCAGTATTATGTACTGCTCTGTGGTGTTTGGTTCTGCTGGGGCAGTATATTATGTACTGCTCTGTGGTATTTGGTTCTGCTGGGGCAGTATATTGTCCTGCTCTGTGGTATTTGGTTCTGCTGGGGCAGTATTATGTACTGCTCTGTGGTATTTGGTTCTGCTGGGGCAGTATATTTAGCTGCTCTGTGGTATTTGGTTCTGCTGGGGCAGTATATTGTGCTGCACTGTGGTATTTGGTTCTGCTGGGGCAGTATATTGTGCTGCACTGTGGTATTTGGTTCTGCTGGGGCAGTATATTGTGCTGCTCTGTGGTATTTGGTTCTGCTGGGACAGTATATTGTGCTGCTCTGTGGTATTTGGTTCTGCTGGGGCGGTATATTGTGCTACACTGTGGTATTTGGTTCTGCTGGGGTGGTATATTGTTCTGCTCTGTGGTATTTGGTTCTGCTGGGGCAGTATTATTTACTGCTCTGTGGTATTTCGTTCTGCTGGGGCAGTATATTGTGCTGCTCTGAGGTATTTGGTTCTGCTGGGGCAGTATATTGTCCTGCTCTGTGGTGTTTGGTTCTGCTGGGGCAGTATATTCTGCTACACTGTGGTATTTGGATCTGCTGGGGCAGTATATTGTCCTGCTCTGTGGTATTTGGTTCTGCTGGGGCAGTATTATGTACTGCTCTGTGGTATTTGGTTCTGCTGGGGCAGTATATTGTCCTGCTCTGTGGTGTTTGGTTCTGCTGGGGCAGTATATTGTGCTGCTCTGTGGTATTTGGTTCTGCTGGGGCAGTATATTGTACTGCTCTGTAGTATTTGGTTCTGCTGGGGCAGTATTTTGTGCTGCTCTGTGGTTGGTTCTGCTGGGACAGTATATTGTGCTGCTCTGTGGTGTTTGGTTCTTCTGGGGCAGTATTTTGTGCTGCTCTGTGGTATTTGGTTCTGCTGGGGCAGTATATTGTGCTGCTCTGAGGCATTTGGTTCTGCTGGGGCAGTATTTTGTGCTGCTCTGTAGTATTTGGTTCTGCTGGGGCAGTATTTTGTGCTGCTCTGTGGTTGGTTCTGCTGGGACAGTATATTGTGCTGCTCTGTGGTGTTTGGTTCTGCTGGGGCAGTATATTATGCTGCACTGTGGTGTTTGGTTCTGCTGGGGCAGTATATTGTGCTGCACTGTGGTATTTGGTTCTGCTGGGGCAGTATATTGTGCTGCTCTGTGGTATTTGGTTCTGCTGGGGCAGTATATTGTGCTGCACTGTGGTATTTGGTTCTGCTGGGGCAGTATATTATGCTTCACTGTGGTATTTGGTTCTGCTGGGGCAGTATATTGTGCTGCTCTGTGGTATTTGGTTCTGCTGGGGCAGTATATTGTGCTGCACTGTGGTATTTGGTTCTGCTGGGGCAGTATATTATGCTGCACTGTGGTATTTGGTTCTGCTGGGGCAGTATTATGTACTGCTCTGTGGTGTTTGGTTCTGCTGGGGCAGTATATTATGTACTGCTCTGTGGTATTTGGTTCTGCTGGGGCAGTATATTGTCCTGCTCTGTGGTATTTGGTTCTGCTGGGGCAGTATTATGTACTGCTCTGTGGTATTTGGTTCTGCTGGGGCAGTATATTTAGCTGCTCTGTGGTATTTGGTTCTGCTGGGGCTGTATATTGTGCTGCTCTGTGGTATTTGGTTCTGCTGGGGCAGTATATTGTGCTGCACTGTGGTATTTGGTTCTGCTGGGGCAGTATATTGTGCTGCACTGTGGTATTTGGTTCTGCTGGGGCAGTATATTGTGCTGCTCTGTGGTATTTGGTTCTGCTGGGACAGTATATTGTGCTGCTCTGTGGTATTTGGTTCTGCTGGGGCGGTATATTGTGCTACACTGTGGTATTTGGTTCTGCTGGGGCGGTATATTGTGCTGCTCTGTGGTATTTGGTTCTGCTGGGGCAGTATTATTTACTGCTCTGTGGTATTTGGTTCTGCTGGGGCAGTATATTGTCCTGCTCTGTGGTGTTTGGTTCTGCTGGGGCAGTATATTCTGCTACACTGTGGTATTTGGATCTGCTGGGGCAGTATATTGTCCTGCTCTGTGGTATTTGGTTCTGCTGGGGCAGTATTATGTACTGCTCTGTGGTATTTGGTTCTGCTGGGGCAGTATATTGTGCTGCACTGTGGTATTTGGTTCTGCTGGGGCAGTATATTGTGCTGCTCTGTGGTATTTGGTTCTGCTGGGGCAGTATATTGTGCTGCACTGTGGTATTTGGTTCTGCTGGGGCAGTATATTATGCTGCACTGTGGTATTTGGTTCTGCTGGGGCAGTATATTGTGCTGCTCTGTGGTATTTGGTTCTGCTGGGGCAGTATATTGTGCTGCACTGTGGTATTTGGTTCTGCTGGGGCAGTATATTATGCTGCACTGTGGTATTTGGTTCTGCTGGGGCAGTATTATGTACTGCTCTGTGGTGTTTGGTTCTGCTGGGGCAGTATATTATGTACTGCTCTGTGGTATTTGGTTCTGCTGGGGCAGTATATTGTCCTGCTCTGTGGTATTTGGTTCTGCTGGGGCAGTATTATGTACTGCTCTGTGGTATTTGGTTCTGCTGGGGCAGTATATTTAGCTGCTCTGTGGTATTTGGTTCTGCTGGGGCTGTATATTGTGCTGCTCTGTGGTATTTGGTTCTGCTGGGGCAGTATATTGTGCTGCACTGTGGTATTTGGTTCTGCTGGGGCAGTATATTGTGCTGCACTGTGGTATTTGGTTCTGCTGGGGCAGTATATTGTGCTGCTCTGTGGTATTTGGTTCTGCTGGGACAGTATATTGTGCTGCTCTGTGGTATTTGGTTCTGCTGGGGCGGTATATTGTGCTGCTCTGTGGTATTTGGTTCTGCTGGGGCAGTATTATTTACTGCTCTGTGGTATTTGGTTCGCTGGGGCAGTATATTCTGCTGCACTGTGGTGTTTGGATCTGCTGGGGCAGTATATTGTCCTGCTCTGTGGTATTTGGTTCTGCTGGGGCAGTATTATGTACTGCTCTGTGGTATTTGGTTCTGCTGGGGCAGTATATTGTGCTGCACTGTGGTATTTGGTTCTGCTGGGGCAGTATTATTTACTGCTCTGTGGTATTTGGTTCGCTGGGGCAGTATATTCTGCTACACTGTGGTATTTGGATCTGCTGGGGCAGTATATTGTCCTGCTCTGTGGTATTTGGTTCTGCTGGGGCAGTATTATGTACTGCTCTGTGGTATTTGGTTCTGCTGGGGCAGTATATTGTGCTGCACTGTGGTATTTGGTTCGGCTGGGGCAGTATATTGTGCTGCTCTCTGGTATTTGGTTCTGCTGGGGCAGTATATTGTGCTGCACTGTGGTATTTGGTTCTGCTGGGGCAGTATATTATGCTGCACTGTGGTATTTGGTTCTGCTGGGGCAGTATATTGTGCTGCTCTGTGGTATTTGGTTCTGCTGGGGCAGTATATTGTGCTGCACTGTGGTATTTGGTTCTGCTGGGGCAGTATATTATGCTGCACTGTGGTATTTGGTTCTGCTGGGGCAGTATTATGTACTGCTCTGTGGTGTTTGGTTCTGCTGGGGCAGTATATTATGTACTGCTCTGTGGTATTTGGTTCTGCTGGGGCAGTATATTGTCCTGCTCTGTGGTATTTGGTTCTGCTGGGGCAGTATATTTAGCTGCTCTGTGGTATTTGGTTCTGCTGGGGCAGTATATTGTGCTGCACTGTGGTATTTGGTTCTGCTGGGGCAGTATATTGTCCTGCTCTGTGGTATTTGGTTCTGCTGGGACAGTATATTGTGCTGCTCTGTGGTATTTGGTTCTGCTGGGGCGGTATATTGTGCTACACTGTGGTATTTGGTTCTGCTGGGGCGGTATATTGTTCTGCTCTGTGGTATTTGGTTCTGCTGGGGCAGTATTATTTACTGCTCTGTGGTATTTCGTTCTGCTGGGGCAGTATATTGTGCTGCTCTGAGGTATTTGGTTCTGCTGGGGCAGTATTATTTACTGCTCTGTGGTATTTCGTTCTGCTGGGGCAGTATATTGTGCTGCTCTGTGGTATTTCGTTCTGCTGGGGCAGTATATTGTGCTGCTCTGAGGTATTTGGTTCTGCTGGGGCAGTATATTGTCCTGCTCTGTGGTGTTTGGTTCTGCTGGGGCAGTATATTCTGCTACACTGTGGTATTTGGATCTGCTGGGGCAGTATATTGTCCTGCTCTGTGGTATTTGGTTCTGCTGGGGCAGTATTATGTACTGCTCTGTGGTATTTGGTTCTGCTGGGGCAGTATATTGTCCTGCTCTGTGGTGTTTGGTTCTGCTGGGGCAGTATATTGTACTGCTCTGTAGTATTTGGTTCTGCTGGGGCAGTATTTTGTGCTGCTCTGTGGTTGGTTCTGCTGGGACAGTATATTGTGCTGCTCTGTGGTGTTTGGTTCTGCTGGGGCAGTATATTATGCTGCACTGTGGTGTTTGGTTCTGCTGGGGCAGTATATTGTGCTGCACTGTGGTATTTGGTTCTGCTGGGGCAGTATATTGTGCTGCTCTGTGGTATTTGGTTCTGCTGGGGCAGTATATTGTGCTGCACTGTGGTATTTAGTTCTGCTGGGGCAGTATATTATGTACTGCTCTGTGGTATTTGGTTCTGCTGGGGCAGTATATTGTGCTGCTCTGTGGTATTTGGTTCTGCTGGGGCAGTATATTGTGCTGCACTGTGGTATTGTTTGCCTCGCTTACTTCTCTTGTCCCCGCCTACATTTGCTGTCCTTCTGTCAATGTGAACCCGCCTACAACCTGGGGCCACTTTAAGCTCTCAGTCCGTTCCTCCTTAACGCAACAAAGACATATTACAGTAATATGAATGGAGTTAGTGACCATCCTGGCGCAGCTGGTGTGAAAACACTGGCTACATCTGTATCTCACTCCAAGACTTGTGGAATGGTTTGGCTTCATATGTGAAGAAGAGACTTGAAGGGATCACATCTGAAGTTCGGTTGTCAGCATAACCATAGCATTTGGATATGCAACCAAGAAGCTTCCCAGGGGCCATCTGAGCTGCTGACACCTTCCTCATGGCTGGTGGCCAGGTACTCAATGACCTGACTCTCCCAGCATTAATTAATACTGGGATTGCCAGGTCCTTATGCATCAAGAGGGTGGCCAGAAAGGATCAGGAGGCGAGTCACAGGTCACTCTTCCAAATTCAACTGCATTACCGTCCTCATTACAGTGATACACTTGAATACTGCGCAGGGCATAGGAGCCTAAGCCTATGACATAGTGTATCAATGGCACAGGTGGTTGTGAAGCGTATGACATCATTGGACCTACCTGTGCCAGTACAGAGGCATCTCAGGTCACAGGCCTAAGGAGGTGTGTAGCTTGTACCCCAGATGGCAGCATGAAACTTGAGTCAGGTGACTATTACTGTAGATTTCCTTTTCTTTCCTACCCTAGGCAACTTTGGGCACCATATTATCAGTATTACTGTAATATGTTACATAGTAACATATTACTGGGGCATTATTATTTCTGGAGTACTATATGGGTCAAATTATTGCAACAGGGGGCGCTATAAGGTGTATTGCTAATTTCTACTGGGGCCACTCTAGGGAAGCATATTACTATTGGGGCCATTATAGGGGGTATTATTACTAAGGGGACACTATAATGTTGTTGGTTCATTTTGTATGGTAGTATTATTTTCAGGAGATCAATCTGTGTGACGCAATCTGTTCATGCAGTATAGTATTTTGGGCATTGAGGAGCACAGCGGGCACAGTGTTGAGGGTGGCAATGGTTTGATACAGTTCTCTAGAGATGAGACATGGCTGAAAGACGTCATCATGGCAGTCTGGGCTGAATGAACAAGATGAGGAAAGAGAATGTCTGCATTCAGTGGAGACATCACTGGATTTTATAGGCATGTAGTACTGTATTCCCTTGTATGTTTGTTAGCTCTGAAAAACTAGGTAACATGCTGGAGATAAGGCCAGCTTGGTGCCATAGCCCGCATCTCGCCTCCTCAACCCCCTCCTCTATATCTTAGATACAACTGGAGGAGAAGAACAAAAGAACATGGCAGCAGGCACTGACAACAACAGCACGTCAGCTTGTGGGGAAATATTTTTTGCTTCTATTTAGGTCTAGTGAAGCTGTATTTTGTGTTGCCCTTTATGTTTGATTCTACTAGGGTGGTATTTTGTGTTGAACTGTGATATTGCTGATCCCGCCTACTTTTATTTGGCTCGGCCGTCTGCCAATTTGAACTTATCTACAACATAGAGCCACTTCTTGGCTTTTTAAGTGTCACTTCAGTTTCCCAATCCACACCTGCCTGCTGGTCAAAATACATTGAGGGGGCAGGGTGCAGCAAGAAAGGGGATGCTGCACCATGAGAATGGGGGCCTGAGGTTACTGTAATAGGGGCATGGTCTCAGAAAAGAGGCATGTCAAAACCTCCAAATGCATACCATGCTGCATTTTACCTTCTTACTACATTGTTTATACATCTTAGGCCTCATGCACACGACCGTGGTGTGTTTTGCGGTCCGCAAATCGCGGATCCGCAAAACACGGATGGCGCCCGTGCACGTTCCTCAATTTACGGCAGGGACAGGTTTTACATATAACTGCCTATTCTTGTCCGCAAAGCGTAAAAAAATACCAAATTTATCAAAAATTTGGAAAAATTAGAAAATTTCAAAGTTTCAGTTTCTCTACTTCTGTAATACATAGTAATACCCCCAAAAATTGTGATGACTTTACATTACCCATATGTCTACTTCATTTTTGTATCATTTTGGGAATGATATTTTTTTTTTTTGGGTTGTTACATAGCTTTGAAGTTTAGAAGCAAATTTTTAAATTTTTCAGAAATTTTCCAAATACCACTTTTTATGGACCAGTTCAGGTTTGAAGTCACTTTGTGAGGCTTACATAATAGAAACCATCCCAAAATGACCCCATACTAGAAACTACACCCCTCAAGGTATTCAAAACAGTTTTTACAAATT